>NW_007252040.1:302143-353467 GCF_000164805.1 Carlito syrichta
GAGAGAGAGAGAGAGAGAGAGAGAGAGAGAGAGAGAGAGAATTCCTAGAGATTTGACCCTAAAAAAGAATAAATTAATTCCAGAAGTTTCCAGATTTTGAACTCTGTCTTAATTTGCTAGGCTACCATAACAGAGTAACACAGACTGAGTAATTTAAACAAAGGAAACTTAGTTTCTCATCATTCTGGAGGTTAAAATTTCAAGATCAAGTTATCAGTGAGTTTATTTCTTCTGAGAGTCTATCGTTTTCACTTATAGGTGGCCATCTTTTCTTTGTATTTTCACATGATCTTTTCTATGTGCATGTCTGCTTCCTAATCTCCTTTTTTTGAGTGAACAGCAGTCAGATTAAAGTCCACCCATATGACTTTATCTTAGTATAATTACCATTTCAGAAGTCCTATCTCCAAATACTATCATATTCTGAAGTCCTGGGTATTAGGATGTCAATATATAAATTATGGATGGGAACACAATCCAGTCCATAGCAAATTCCAAGGGATTTTTCCTTCTAATTTAGAATTATAGAACTCACAGCTAGTAATTCTATCACCCTAGATCTGGACTCTAATTCAAGTTCAAGTGATTGAGATGTTCACATCCTATATTTGATGTTATTTCAGAGCCAAGGTACTCTGGGTTTAGAGATAGAGTATAAATGCAGTGGGTTGAATGCTCTGAAGGCAACTCTAGGAGTTCTTAATTACCATTTACAGAAATAAAATAACACACAAGGATATAGGATATTATTATTCTATGCTGGTACCCAGACTCTGGCTGCTAAATTTACAAGGACACCAAGAGATTTGGTGGTAGCAATGTAGACACAGTTATAAAATTATATCAACTCAATGTCACATAAATATATGGTCTGTTATTTTTTCACTGAATGTTCAATTCAGATGAAAGCAGCTGTCTAGCTGTATAATTTTTTTTTTTATTTTTTGAGTTGGAGTCTCACTCTGTCGCCCAGACTGGAGTGCAGTGGCTGCTCCTGGCCACTGCAGCTTCAACCTGCTGGGCTCCGGCAATCCTTCTGCCTCATCCTTCCAAGTAACTGGAACTACAGGCGCGTGCTACCATGCCCGGCTAGTTTTTAGATTTATTGTAGAGATGAGGTCTCACCAAGTTGCCCAGGCAATCTCAAACCCACGGGTTCAGGCAATTCACTCACCTCAGCCTCCCAAGGCATGGGATTACAGGCTGAGCCGCCGAGCCCGGCTGTATAATTTTTTAAAAAAATAAAAACAGTTGCCTGATAAATTTATGGAAAAGAGAGAGAGGAAGATCTGTGTAAATGAATAATAAGGTAAATAATTTGGAACTAAAAAATATTTCCTTAACTATATATTTAGAATTTTTAAATTTTGGATTTGAATTCCTAAACAGTGAAACAATGCTGAATTTTTTTAAGTGCTTAGTAAAGCAACTAGAATAATTAGAAGCCAGCAAACTACTGATTACCATTAATCAGCTTTAATGACACTTTATGGGAATTAAATTCTAAACCATGAATACTTTAGTAGCCATTCCACATTTTCTAATCTTGCTATACAACTAATAAAGGCAATGTTGATATCAAATATCTTCTCTGAAATGCAGAACTCCCTTTCTGAGTTAACATTCCTTGATACATTTAAGGCCGAACAAGTCTGCCATATTTAGTCTATATTCTATGCCGTATTATTCTATGCCACTTGCAGTTTTACTACACCCCAAAATTATAGAAGTTCCTAAAAAGAGATCTGTCCTGCTTAATTTATCTTTCTGTTGGTATCTGATCTGAGACTGTACCTGTTTACAGTTTTATTTTTTGATACTTCCTGCTCTGGCAGCATCATTTTAATGAGATAAAAGTATAAGAACTAAGCAATAACTGACCTCTATTTTTTTTTTTTAAAAAAACCTAATGCTATAGTTCTGTTTCAGCATCAGGTTTTCTTACTTCAGAGGTTTTCTAAGCTGAAAAACATACAATTACCCGGTTTCTTTGAAGAAAAGATATAAGACAAAACAGAGATGTTGGGAAGATTTAATTAAAAGGAAATGTTAAGGATCTACTCTTCAGCTGAGTAAAATGTAACATCCCAAGGACAATCGAGTGTTAAATGTAAAAATCACAACTCTAGCTACACTCTAAGAATGTTGTAACTAGAAAAGATTAATAAAAGCAATTTGTTTATTTAAAAATGAGAAAATTGAGGTCTAAAGAAATTAATGGTCAATCCAGTTATATAACAAGTTAATTCCAAAATCAAATTTAAATTCAGATTTCCTGAATCCCAGATAACTTATCCTAATATTTTGCTATTCTAATTAATTAATTGTGCTTTCATTGTACTTTACAGTTTATAAGGGATTTTTATGCATACTGTATACATTGCTTTATTTCTTCCTAAATTGACCTTTATGATATATAGGGAAGGTATTAGTACCATCGAATTTCACTTGCAAACAAGGAAATTGAATCCCAGATTTGATCTGAAGATTACAGAGTTACAATAAATATATTCAAGATTAGTCCTACGCTGTTTCACTACTCCCACTGCCATCAGTTCAATGTCTGAAGCAATTTGTTGACAAGGTACCTGTCATGCCTCTTTCAAATCTCAAGTACATCTGTGGTCACCTACAACTTTGCAATAGTTCTCCAGGCCTACCATACTGGTGCAGCTGGAGGCACAATTATTGTACTCCAAATGTGCTGTAGAACAGGCCTCACAGTCACAGGAGAGTAGACAATCTTACATTCTGAGTCACTGAGAATTGATTTAAACTGAATCTGGGATCCTGATTGTTTTTCCCTTCTCTTCTGCTAAGTAAGACAGGTAGTGAAAAGGTAAGATTTATTTTGTTTTATTGTATTGTATTTTTTATTGTCTTCTCCATGAAAATCAATAAAGTTCAATAGAAGTAGAATCAGCTTCTCTATAAAAAATAAACTCAAAGTAAAAATGATTTCTTAAAGATTTTCATGTCATTGTCTTCTCTCAAGAAAAACCATTTAGTCAATAAATATTTGTTGAGCATCATGTATTTGCAAGGCACTATTCTATATCCTGGGGATTCTATGCTGATTGTGGCACCCTTTGCTTACAATGACTTGTCCTCTTTTTGCTATACTTGGAGAACCAGAAAGACAAGGAGTATTTGAATCACTGGAATAGGAAGTCTTTTTAGAAGACAACTCACAGTGTGATCTATTTGCTGGCATTCAATAGCAGAGTGATAAACGGAACTTAATTGAGAAGCAGGAGTTCTTTGGTCAAACCCTGACTTTACCACGGGCTTTTTGTGGGGGTGTAGATACGTTCTTGGAACTCCTTCAGCATCTTGACAAGTTTTTTTTTTAAGAAAATAGTCAGTAAAATCCTTTCTGTTTCTAAGGCATAATGATTTCTATTTTACTGATTGGGCTTGGTGCTTAATCTTGATGTCTTTAAATCTACTTTTTGTCTTTCCTTTTTGTTTTCTGGAATCTTTTGTTAGATAACGCACTGCATAATTTAATAGGCTTCATGAATAATCATATCTTAATCTGAATTTCTTCTAGTCACCCATTGAAAAACAGCCTCGATATAGCTACATGTAGAACTTCAGAGTGTAATATAGTTCCTGAGTGAGGCAATAGTAAGGAAGAATATGAACTCTCAGATTGAGGAATACCTACTGTTTTCTCCGCTTTAATACACTTAGAAGTAACAATTTATTTGTAATAATTATGTTTTATTTACTATTGGACTGATTGATCAAGGTGTAATTCTAATCTAATGTCTCTTGTTCATAAAAGCAGTGATATTGCCACAAGTTCACCAGGTCTGTAGGCATAAGGCTTGGGAGTAGACAGAATTGAGTTGTAAATTACAGCAAGAACCAATAGTGGAAAACTCACACCTACATACAGACAAACTTTCCATTTGTATGGAGTCTAGATCATTCATTTATTTATTTGTGTAGTAAAATTTCCTGACCCTAATATGAGTTGGGTGTGAAACTAAATACAAGGAGATAGTATTAGTAAGTCAGGTACATGCATTCTAGGAAAAAAAAGGAGAAGAACAGACTTTGACTTGATCTATGACTTACACTGACTTATCATCTTTGCAATTATAAATTTCTTCAACTACAAAATGATGGATAATACTTCTTAACTTATGGGGTTATTATTTCTTAATTCACAGGGTTATTGTAAATATTCTGAGATCATTTGGCTATATCTGGTTCCTGAAGTCTCCCATTCAAAGGGTATTAGAAGTACATTTTTCAATTACTAAAGACATGCATAGACATACACAAACACATACACAAAAGTGAATACACACCAAGCACATATTTACACAAGCATACATGAGCATACTTACATATCACATATTTGATATCCTTTTGCCTACACTGTTATATAAAGCAATCTAAATTTCAAAAGCATAAAGACATCTCTTAAACATGAAGTCAATGAAAGACAATCATATTTGAAAGAATATCCCATGCTTACAATGAAAACTGTTGAGTCAATGTTCCTTGTTCTTTAAAAGATTGTATTGCCTGTCTTTTGGTGACTGGAGGATGCAAGAGAAAATAAGACCTTTGCTGGTCAAACACATACTCAATGAAAATCTAGTCCTTTTTGTACTGTGTAACTTCAAACAACTAATTTTAACTTTCTGAGCCTTATTTTTTTCTGTTGTTGGTATGGGAATAATATTCTCCTTGTAGGTGAAGAGTTAAAGCAAAGAATGAATGAAATAGCATAATTAAAGCTTCACATGGAAGATTTAGATAATAATCATCTCTTCTCTATACATATCTTTACCATGGACAGAACAAAATGCACAGCCAAAAATTAAGCACTTCTTTTGATTCCTTAATAACAAAATGCATCTATAACTGTGTGGTCCTTCTGACCCATGTTTAGAATTGAGTTCTGCTCAAAGAAACACATACAAATAGCTGAAAAGTAATTTGAAATTGGTTACCTTATTTCTGTCTCTCATACCCTGAGTATGATACAATTACCAAGATTTCAAAGAGCAGCAGTTATTCACTCTCTTTTCCTTCTTGTTCATTTCTGAAGCACTATTCCAGCTCTGAATATCACCCACACTGATGTTAAAAACTGTATCCTCTAATCCCAGTCATTTGTAACATTTCTACCTCTTCATTTTCCACTTTCTCATTATATTCTCTCTCTTTTTCCACCAATCTCCTCCACATTCTAAAGGAAACAGAGTGGGCCCTTATAGATACCATTTGCTTAGTTTATTAATTACTACCTCTCAGACTGTGTGCTTTGTACACAATATATTGCTTAATACTTGAGAAATTTTGTGACATATGCAGTGTTATGCTAATTTTATAAATTAGGAAACCAAATGTCAAAGAAGTTTAATAACTGGCAAAGACCCCTAGTTAATACGTATAAAAGATCAAAGATAAGGAAAAAAATTGAGATTTTTGACAAAGGATTCTTTAATTTCAAAGATCATGCTCTTTAAAAATTTTTTTTATTTTTAATTTTTTTTAATTTTTAAAAATTTATTTATTTTATTCAGGGTTAGGTATATAAATGTTCATTATGTAGGTACTCTTGTTAATGAAGGTACCCTCTCTCCTCTGGCAGTTTCCCACTACTGCCAATCCTTTCCTTATAGTATTATGATAATTGTTCAAGGTTCCCATATGAGTGACAACATGTGATATTCAGTTCTTTGTTTCTGTGATAAATCACTCAGTATTATAGACTCTATTATTACCTGTCATGTGTCCCTACATCTTTCAATGTGTGTTGGAGCTCTGTCACTTTCCGGTACCACTCTTTTTAACTTTATCTAAAAAAAAAAAACAGATTCATGCTATTTGTGTATAAAGAAATGTATGTGCTTTATTTCATTTTGTTTTGTTTTGTTTGTTTTTATTTCTTCCCCCTTGGATATTTTCCAGGCTCTTTAATGATTTGCAAAGACTTGGTGAAAGAGGATTGCCTGTAGATGGGATTCTAGGTCACCTAGTTGTCAGACTTTATTATTTTGGGTAAGTTGCTCTCTACAAGTCTTGTTTTCCTTATCTGGAAAAAAATGCTTGCTGAAACAATTACCTCATAAGTTTGATCTGAAGGAAAAATTGGATAATGAGAATGTCATTTTATAAACTCTAAGACAGTTTATTTCTACAAATTGCAGAGATGATCATGACGATGACGATGATGATGATGATGATGATGATGAAATATGACGGTGTCTTTACGATTGTTTGTTGCTGGAAATTGCAAATTGTGAATTCCTTTTATATATACTGTACTTGGTCACTTTGGAAAAGTCTCCAGTTAACAGAAAAAATAACTTGCTTCATTTAAATTAAAATATTATGACACAATTCGGAGTCTGTATGTGGATTAATGTTAGTCCAAATAAAAAGAAATGTGAAATACTAAATTGCAAGACTTTTGATAACTCAGGCTGCTTTTAAAACAAATTAATTTGTAAGTATGAACTCTCAAAAGGCACTAGACTGTTTTGTCCATTTACTTTTGGTCTACAGTCTTTGCTGTATAGTTTCCATTTAATAAAGTGAATTTACAATTGCTCCTGCCTGCCAGGCAAGTAAATTCAAAATTAGGATGTAAAAACAATGCTAATAATCTTATTAATACTTTGTAGTTAGAAGAATAAAGAGAAGGTGTTCGGTTACCAGAAGCTTGGAGAGGTCATGTAAGTGAGTTCTGACAACAAGTATAGGGTGTTAGATAGCTTCGTGTTATGGGATTGGTTTTAGAAGTGATTAAAGAAATTGTAGTCTGGGACTAACTGGTGATATTGGGGCAAAGAATCACTATTGGTGTAATGATGCTGGGAATAGCAAGAAAGCAGGAAATGAATCTTTTCTCTCCACTTGCCATCCACTGTCTCACTAAAGCCCATTCAACGAAAAGCTAGCTGAAAACAAGATCTGTGAAAGGTAGTTTGCCAAGCCCTAGCCTCAGCTTCACAGAGTAGACTATAAAATGTTGGCCTTGGCTAAAAGACTATGTATGGATAAATAACAGGCATGCCCAACTTCTTTTTTTACTTTCTTAATAATTAGATGTCTGGTGATAGACGTGGAAATCATTAGCAATAAAATGTACTATCTTCCATTGATATTCACTAAAGCTTTGAGAAATCAAAGAATATGGACTGTTCCATCCTGACTTGGCTAAAGATTTGGAGGTATACTCAAGGGTTATTTCAGAACACAAAGCCAGGGAAACCTGGCCTTTTTTTTTATTTAAAAAATCTTTAACTTATGGATTTTCACTGCTTTCTCCCCTGTAAATATTATTACCTTCCATGTAAATATTATTACCTTCCTCAGTTTGGGAGTATTTCTTTATCTCTCTGACCTCCGTCCCTGCCCAGAAATATGAATGACTGAAGGAATTGTATGGATTGCCTTTTAATATCTGGCCGCATGGATTGATGGCCACATTAGTGGTGTGCACCTGGGAGGAAAGGAGTGAGAAGAGTAGCACTGGGCAATTATAGCTAAGAATGGCTTATTACTCTCTATGTATTAGTTTTGTTTTTGTAGTAGAAGTACACAAGAAAAGTGAAGTATTAATATGTGAGGGTGTTGAACAAACCTTTTAGCTTAGGTGTTGATCTCTGGAGAAAAATCTGTGATTTTCTTCCTCCCTCTCTTCCTTCCTCCCTCCCTCCCTCTCTCCTTCCCTTCTTTTCTTCCTTTCTTCCTTCCAGTCTTATTTTCCATTCTTCCTACAGATTTTTGTTTGTTTTTGTTTTGCCTTATCTTAGCAAATATATTCAAAGTCCTGTGCTGGAAAGCAGGGAAATAAAAATATGTATATAAGAAATGATTCCATACAAAACTGACTTTACAGTATTATTTGGTTAAATGAAGAAAATATATTACACACAATAATTTCAGCAAAGACATAGGCTATGAGAAACAACAATAAATATATTACAGTATTATTTGGTAAATGAAGAAAATATATTACACACAATAATTTCAGCAAAGACATAGGCTATGAGAAACAACGTCTGAGTGAAAGGCATGAGATCTGAAGGTAATTAGTGAGAACCAAGACTGAAAGATTAACAGAATACAGGTTGTGTTGAATTCTATTTTATCCCGAAAGTAATAGGTAGTTAGGTGGTCATTAAAGGATCTTAAGCCAAATAGTGTTATGATGAAATAAGCATTAGAAAAAGACTGATCTAGCAGAGAGGGTGGAAATGGACCAAATAGGGTGAGATAAGAACACTCAAGGTCTACTCTCTTAGAAATTTGCAAGTATACAGTACATTGTTATTAACCATGTTCATCATGTTGTACAATAGATCTCTTAAAATTATTCTCTTACTGAAATTTTGTATCATTAATTTATACTAAGAAATGGAGAAACTACCCTGAAGGTTTCAGTTGACCTGAAATTTCTGCTCTTTCCTTTTATTTTATTATGAAACAAAATAGTCTTTCTTATTCTTTCTAAAGTGGACGTAAGTAGGAAACTAGAACCAGGGTGACATTAGGAAAATCCGAGAAAAATCCATACAATTCCTTCAGTCATTCATATTTCTGGGCAGGGACAGAGGTCAGAGAGATAAAGAAATACTCCCAAACTGAGGAAGGTAATAATATTTACATGGAAGGTAATAATATTTACAGGGGAGAAAGCAGTGAAAATCCATAAGTTAAAGATTTTTTAAATAAAAAAAAGGCCAGGTTTCCCTGGCTTTGTGTTCTGAAATAACCCTTGAGTATACCTCCAAATCTTTAGCCAAGTCAGGATGGAACAGTCCATATTCTTTGATTTCTCAAAGCTTTAGTGAATATCAATGGAAGATAGTACATTTTATTGCTAATGATTTCCACAGTCTATCACCAGACATCTAATTATTAAGAAAGTAAAAAAAGAAGTTGGGCATGCCTGTTATTTATCCATACATAGTCTTTTAGCCAAGGCCAACATTTTATAGTCTACTCTGTGAAGCTGAGGCTAGGGCTTGGCAAACTACCTTTCACAGATCTTGTTTTCAGCTAGCTTTTCGTTGAATGGGCTTTAGTGAGACAGTGGATGGCAAGTGGAGAGAAAAGATTCATTTCCTGCTTTCTTGCTATTCCCAGCATCATTACACCAATAGTGATTCTTTGCCCCAATATCACCAGTTAGTCCCAGACTACAATTTCTTTAATCACTTCTAAAACCAATCCCATAACACGAAGCTATCTAACACCCTATACTTGTTGTCAGAACTCACTTACATGACCTCTCCAAGCTTCTGGTAACCGAACACCTTCTCTTTGTTCTTCTAGCTACAAAGTATTAGATGCTTTCTACAGTTTTTTTTTTTTTGGGGGGGGTGAGTGGGTGGGTACTTCAGTATTTACTTTTTGATCTGTTACCACCACTCCTCTCCCCAAATAATAGTTTACTAATAGCCTAGGTTGAATCTACTTTCTTAAAATATCTAGTGCCAGATCTGTTTTCCCAAGTCTACTCTTCTACATCAGGAAAGCTCTGGACTCTGTTTTGAGTCTTCTTTTAATTCAGAGGTCTGTACTGTACTTGTATCATATAATTTCTATATTTATACTTCCTGCCACCAAGCTTATACCCACGTGTCTGAACTACATTAAAGGAATTTTATTTCATTTTCATGTTTCTCATTTCTAGCCAGCCTCATTTCCTGCCATGCTCAAATACAAGTTTACATGGTAATTATTCCCTTGTTCTACATATCTCACAAGTCTGCACATATGTTATCTGTATAGCTTTGCTTATACTGTTTCCCAACATTTTATTCCTGCCTATCCAAGTTATCTGCCTCAAAGTTCTATTCCAGCCCCTCTCATATTTAGTGGTAATCTCTAAAACACCTTATAATAGTCATTTTTTCCCTAAACTATTGCAAGTATAGTTTTTCAGCAAATGATGTAGACTATATTATCTTAAAACAACGATGAAGATGTTGATGATGACAATTTCTTGTTTATCATCCTTGTCTTCTGAAATTAAAAGTCACGTGAGGACAGAGGTCATATACTCAATTCCTTTTCTCTTGCTCATTGGACATATCATATAACTAGTTTCACAGAGATATTTCTTAATCAAATTCTAATATTTATTTTCTTCCAGCAGCTTCACAAATAATAATAGTTCATTCTTTTTTTCCTTCAATGTAGATGGTTCTGAGTGTTATGTGTCCAGCACACCAATGCTTGCTTGCCTTGCAATATGGGAAGAGAATTTTCTTAACAGTGATAAAGTTTTTTAAACTTAGCCCCTATAAAATTATTCTGGCAGGTTTACTATTGTTCTAATTCTTTAAAGGCCTTTATTGAAATTTCAGAATTGACATATACTTGGGTAATTGAAATTCTCATACCCTTTCATGATATGTCAGTGGTTCTATGACTGAACTATCCTAATCAGATTTTCTCTCAACTAAAAATGGTCTGTTTGCTAGTAGAAAACAAGTTGGAGAAATTATGCAGTCTTTGCTTTAATTCTAATCTTTATGACTTAAGTCTCTACTGAGTGATTTTCTACATCTTCTGTCTGCATCAGTGTTCCAACTAGGTGAATTATAGGAGCTGACTATGGAAAATTGCCACTTAAAACTAAAAGTGCAGGATCACTTCATCCTAAGAGGTGCTCAATATCAAAGAAAACAGTCAGTTCAAAAACAAAGTTTGTCATTTGTTTTTAAATAACATTGTAAACTAAAGATGATATTTCAACTTGTTCTTATGTGGTACATTTTTTAGCAAGTAAAAATGACTTAAGCAAAAAAAACCCAGAATATTCTATGCTACATTTTCTTTAGTAGTGAGGTGGAAGGGTCTTAAAAATAAACTTTTTAAGCCGGGCTGGGTGGCTCAGCCTGTAATCCCGCATCTTTGGGAGGCTGAGGTGAGTGGATTGCCTGAGCCCGCGGGTTTGAGACCTGCCTGGGCAGCGAGACCTCATCTCTACAATAAATCAAAAAATCAGCCGGGCGTGGTAGCGCGTGCCTGTAATTCCGGCTACTTGGAAGGCTGAGGCGGAAGGATCGCCGGAGCCCAGCAGGTCGAGGCTGCGGTGGCCGGGAGCGGCCACTGCCCTCCAGTCTGGGCGATCGAGTGAGACTCCGACTCAAAAATAAATAAACTTTTTAAAGTTTGAATTTTAATGTGAGAATGGAATGTGAGATATGTTATATATCTTCACTCTCTAATATGTTACTTAAAAAAATGTACAAAATTCTAGTAGTACATTAATTAATGGGCTGCTACAAAGTATAAAAATTGGGAGGCAAAAGAAGCTCATTTGGTAAGTCTCCACACACTCCAATGAAGTCATGCCTTTGCTGGTTCAGTTCTAGAAACTGACAAGGAATAGTTGCAGAAAAATTATAAACATTTAAGAGACAGTAGTATTCCATTAGAACTTTCATCTTTTACCTTGATAAGTCTTTCCATTAATGTCTTTCTCTCGACCTTCTTTCTAGCCCTTTGTGCTTTTGAGAGCTCAGTTCTCTTACCACCTTTAGACAGAGGCAGGTTGTAACACTAGCCTCAGTTCTATCATCAGACAAGTTGAAGATACAATTCACCCATCAAGAGCTGGGATCAGTTCCACTCAGAACTACTGTGTGACCCATCAGATAAAATCTACTACCTGCTGGTCATGGCTGCCTATATTCTTTCCCTCCTTAAATCTCTTTTTAGTCCT
This sequence comes from Carlito syrichta, assembly GCF_000164805.1. NCBI lineage: Eukaryota > Metazoa > Chordata > Mammalia > Primates > Tarsiidae > Carlito > Carlito syrichta. The sequence continues at coordinate 313,857 of NW_007252040.1, forward strand.
TACTCCCCTTAGCATCACCATTTTCCAACCTTACAGTCTGACTCTCATTTCAGACTGGCATTTCATTTTCCCATTACTACTAGAAGCAGCTTTAAAGAACTATTTTTATTTTTCTAGTCCTAATAACAGGAACCTGGAATATCAAGAATAATTATTACCAGGACTCCCTGCAGCTGCATTCTTCCTGTTGATAGAACACATTGAGAACACCATGATGGTGAATGTGGCAGAAATTCAAGTGCTTTTTGGTGATCTAGTTTTTCCTCTGGGCGATAAAACTACCTAAGTCTTCTTTTCTTCCTACTGATCAGTGAATTATTTCCAAAAACACTTCAAAATATATTATTGACTTGTCTGTATGAATTACTTGCTTTGCAGCTTGTGCTCATTTTCTAATCTCTCTCTCAGTGTGTGTGTGTGTGTGTGTGTGTGTGTGTGTGTGTGTGTGTGTGTGGTGTGTTTCATAAACCTTTTGACCTTCCTCTGATTCCTAGTAGAGATAGAGAGTAGCTAATTAAATTTAGTGAAGCTTTCTATCTTTAACTACTATAAAATGGAATTGCAGTAGGAGATTGAGCCAAAAGCCAAGTGCCTCCTGTAGGCAGGTTTATGCTTTCATTCAATACAAAATATTTGAGGATTTATTCTGTATTTCTGTTACCTGTTCTGTTAGGCATGAGGTTTGGCTGCATGACTCACGTACATCTGACTGATACAGTGGTTTTCCATCAGAATATGGTATTTTACTGTACTTGCAGATTAAGAAGTTGGCTTATTACAGCTTCATGGTTGCTAGTAGACAGCATGAGATGCTAAGGTCACAGGGAATGGGTTTTATTACAGCACAGCAAGCACACTGTCAACTCCCACAGGGTAATGAAGAAGGGCCCAGTTGGCCATGAAGCATGCAGTGAGTTTGCATTGCAGCTGGGAATCTCTAAGCTTGGAACATCACTGCTTCCATCGGGAGTTTGCTTTTTATATTGATGAAGACTTTATCTCATTCTTCAAGGTTGTTCCCTGCAAATACAACCTTAAGAAATATACTGTGTAAAGAACAATAATGGTCTTGCATTACTGTAATACCCAGAAAAAAGGGGCATGAATACTTAATATTCATGTCAGATTACCTTTCCTAGTATTCTTTAACTTCCATTTTCATAAGATTCTCTTGAATAATTTATTTAAAATTCATATTCTTTAATACTATGTAGAAAGATTTTGGCTCAACAATTCTGAGATATTGCCCAAGAAACTGCATTTTTTAAAGTAATTAACAGGTGATTCTGAAGCAGATTTCTCCTACTTATTGCCTCCAAAATGTTTTTCTATGCATGGTATCATGGAAAATTGAGTTTGATGTATTCAATGTTGTCGGGAGCCACAACTCCTAACAGAAGGCAAAGTAAGGGTTACCTGAAAGTGGGAAAAATGCTGGCTGGGAGCAAGGCCCCAGCTAAAGCGGCTGTGCTGGAGGCAAAGCCCCATGGATCCCATTGATGGGCCCCTTTGATCTTTAGGAGTGTGTGCATAAGACAGAAAGTACCCCTTTTTGATGAAGCATTAACTGATAAGCGAGGATGATGTATTGGTGAAACTGAAGTTTGAGACATGAATAAGGAACACAGCAAAAGCACAGCCATTAGGGACACTAGAGAATGTTCTGTTACCTTTGTTTCCATGAAAAGCAAAACCATTGTGTATAAGGAAAATAAAAAACTTTCTCATTCTTTATTTTTAATGGTTAACAATCCCTAAACTAAAATAACACCTTAGACGGGTAAGATGGAGGAGGAAGTTTGTGAGATCTGAGACAAGTCAATCCTGAGGGCAGCTGCTTTTAAACATGATTTAAGAAAGTATAGACATAGTAGATATAAGTTTGTAAGAGTAAAATGATCTAGTAGTATAAGTATAATAATATAGGAAAGAATAGTTTAAGTAGATAAAAATAGGATGATGATTAAAGATAATCAGATATAAAATAATTAAATAGAAAATAAATATAGGATATAAGAGTAGACAAGTATAATTCATATAAAGGTTGTTAAGCATTATTAGCTTATGATTCATATAAGCAAAATAAGAATAAAGATAGATACATAACAGGAAAGTTTATAGGAAATAATTAAGAAATAATAAAGTTAGTTATAAGAAACAGTAAAATTAGTTATAGACGTAAATGCCAACATATTGCTGTTAAGTTACATATAAGAATTGTTAGAAATATGATATAAAAGGGATAAGGGTTGAAAGGTTACAGTTAATTATTTTTAGCAGAAATTGTTTCGTTCCCGTCTGTTGGTTTTAACATAATGGAAACAAAAAAAGAATAGGGAGGATCAAATAAATCATTGTAGAACATTTGATTGTAAAACATAATGTAAGCTTTTGTGGGCATATGTGTGAGGGGGTTGGGGGTTGAAAATGCCTTATATAAACATGTGAAAATTGAATAAACTTTGGAAGAGTCCCGAACTCGACCCAGGGAGTTGACTTATGTCTTCTTCCTTCGCCGCGTCTGATTCTCTCGCCTTAGGCTCTAACCCTTGTGTTGGAGCTGGACTCTAACACAATTGTACAGTCAAGTGCTTGTAAAAGGGAAAGAGAAAGAGAGAGAGAGAGAGAGAGAGAGAGAGAGAGAGAGAGAGAGAGAAAGAGAAACAAAAAATTCAAAACCTAAACATACCATACATTCCATAGTCAAGAATTAACACATGTAGGACTATCTATTATTCTGGAATATATGATCAATTCTGAGCACAGCAGAGACGTTATACTAAATTACTGCATTTTGGCAATATATTCATGTTAGTGTTACTAACACTAGTTAGTAAACAAAATATGAACTAGGAAGAGGTATGAGAGAGGAGTCAATGAGTCTGAGTTCAATGGAGGTGGATTGCTCCTTTTTAAGAATCAGATGATTATTAGTATAATAGTTCAGAAAAAGTCTACATTTTAAGATCTATTTTTGAACTTATTCTTCTAAAAATGATATAACTTTTACAAAGTAACAGTATCTGTTAATTCAACTGTGAAATAGGGATAATATTTGCCTTACCTGGGAAGTGTTGTGACTCAGATTGAGAAAATGCATATAGAGCATCTAGTCAGCTGGAAAGTAATATGTGGATGCCAGCAATGGTGATAATATTTTTCATGGTACATTTTGTCATTTAAGAAAAATGGAGCCTATCCTGAATAACAAATGCAGAGCTTTGGAGTATGTCTTTTTTAAGGTAGCATGTTAACTAATTAGCCCACATATCTCAAATAGAAATAGTTTTGATGCATTATTCCAGCACTTACGAAGGGATTTGTTGTTAGGACATCCCTATTTACAAATTTTTTCTTTTGATAATTGCTATTAACAATTTATCTATCTTGCCTTTTTCTACATAACAAAATTAGAGGTAATTAAGCTTCATTAACATGGAAATAATTTTAATATATGTAAACAGCTACTCACTCAGAAGGCCTTAGCATTGTTTCTATATGATTATTTTTCTTCAACTCTTGCTCTTTGAGTTCTTCAGTGTAAATTTACCAGTTTAGTACAAAATGGCAGTACTATTGATAGTCAAGGCATTTTGTAATAATTTCTGGGCACCATTTACTGAATAGGTTCTCCTCTCCCCACTGGTGGGTGGTGGAGGCTATGTCAAAGACGAGTTGGTTGAGAAATTGAGGTTTTGCTTCTGGAATCTCTATCCTGTTCCATTGGTTCATATGCCTATTCTTGTACCAATACCAGGTTGTTTTGATTATTGTAACCTTATAGTAAAGTTTAGTCTAGAAGTGTGATACTTTCCACTTTGTTCCTCTTACTGAGGATTGTTTTGACTATTTGTGGTCATTTATGTTTCCATATAAATTTCTGTATTGTAATTTTCAGGTCTGAGAAGAATGATACTGGTAATTTAATGAACATTGCATTGAATTTGTAGATTGCCTTGGGTAGCATGGACATCTTAACAATGTTGATTCTTCTTATCCATGAGTATGGAATGTTTTTCCATTTCTTTGTGTCTTCTTGGATTTCTTTGTGCAGTATTTTGCAGTTTTCATTGTAAAGGTCTTTCTCTGGTTAGGAATATACTGAGATATTTCATTTTGTTGTGGCTATCGTGAATGGGATTGTGCTTTTTATTTATTTCTCTGCCTGTTTGCTTTTGGTGTATAAGAACGAAGCTGTCTTTTGCACATTTATTTTGTACCCTGAGACTTTCCCAAAGTCCTTTATCAGTGAGAGCAGGTTTTTGAAAGATTCTCTTGGATTTTCAAGGTATAGGATCATATCATCAGCAAAGAGGGATAGCTTTACTTCCTCTTTTCCTATTTGGAAACCCCTGACTTCCTTCTCTTATCTAATTGCTCTAGTTATGACTTACAACACAATGTTGAACAAGAGAGGTGAGAGTGGGTAGTCTTGTCTAGCTCTGGTTTGCAAGGGAAATGTTTCTAGTTTCTACTCATTTAGCAATACGCTGGCTGTGAGTTTATCATAGATGTGCCTACTATTTTGAGGTGTGTTCCTTCTAAGCATAGGTGTTTGAGGGTTTTTATCAAGACAGGATGCTGGATTTTATTAAGTGCTTTTTCTGAATTTAATGATATAATCATGTGGTTCTTGTTTTTACATCTGTTGATATATTTAATTACATGTATGGTTTTGCAGATGCTGAATGAGTCCTGAATCCTGGGGAAGAAGCCTGCTTGGTCATAGTGGATGATTTTTGAAATGTGTTGTTCTATCAAATGTGGTAGAATCTTGTTGAGAATTTTTGCATCTATGTTAATTAGGTATTTTATCCTATAGTTCCCTTTTTTTGTTGTTGTTGCTTCTTTTCCTGGTTAGGGTATCACTGTGATGACAGTTTCCTAAAATGATTTGGGGAGAATTCCATTTTTCTCAACTGTCTGAAATACTTTCAGTAGGATTGGTATCAGCTCCTCCTTGCACATTTTGTAGAATTCTCCTGGAAAGCTGTCTGGTCCAGGGCTTTATTTTTATTTTTATTTTTTTTCTGGTAGGTAGTTTTCTTATAACAGAGTCAATTTCCTGGATTGCTATTGGTTTATTTAGTGTCTCAATGTCTTCTTGTTTCAACCTTGGGAGGTTGTGTGATTTCAAAAAGTCCTCCATTTTATTTAGGCTTTCAAGCTTTTTAAAAAATTTTTACAGGTGTGCATTATAATCTCTTATAATCTTTTGTACTTCTTTAGGGTCAGTTGTGATTTGATTTTTTGCATTTCTGATTGTGTTTATTTGGGCTTTTCTCTCTTTTCCTCAGTCCTTCTGGCTAGGGGGTCCACCAATCTTGTTTATTCTTTCCAAGAACTAGTTTTTTGTTTTGTTGATTTTTTCTTCTATGTCTCATATATGGACTTTGACTTTGGTGATCTGGATTCTTCTGCTAAATGTTAGGGTTTTGGTGGTCTTGTCTTTCTAACTTCTTTAAGTGATATGTTAGGCTGTTAACTTGTGACCGTTCCATTTTCTTGATATGCGTTCACAGAGATATAAACTCCCCTCTTAGAACTGTTTTCATGGAATCCCAGAGATTTTGGTAGGTTATTTATTTGTTTTCATTTGTTTCCAGAAACACTTTAATTTCTGTTTTGCTCTCTGTGTTGACCCAGTAGTCATCCAGAATCATGCTGTTTAGTGTCTATGTTTTTGTGGATTGTGAGGGAATTTTGTTGATGTTGATATTTATTTCTATTCCATTATGGACAAGGTGACAAGGTGAATGGCAGTATTTGATTTTTTGAAATTTGTTTATGCTTGATTCAAGACTGAGTATGTTCTATGTGATGATGAGTAGAATGTATATTCTGCTGTTGCTGGATGGAGTATTCTGTCTACTAAGTCCATTTGGTTGAGCATCAAGTTAGGGTTCCAGATCTCTTTATGATTTTTTTTTTTTTTTTTGCATCAATGATCTATCTAAGGTTCTTAGTGGGGTATTTAAATCGCCAGTTATATAGTGTTGGAGTCAGTATCTTTTTTTAGTTAGTAGTTGTTTTATAAATGTTGGTGCTCCTGTGTTGGGTGCATATATGTTTAGAATAGCTAGTTCTTATTGATAGATTGAGCCTTTAGCATTATGCAGTGTCCTTTGTATCTTTTTAAATCTTTGATAGCTTAAAAGTTATTTTGTCTGATATTAAGACCGTGACTCAGGCCTTCTTCTGAGATCCACTTGCCTGGAAACCCATTTTCTATCCTCTATGCTTGAGTTTGTGTGCATCACTTAGGGTGAAATGAGTTTCCTGCATGTAGCAAATTATTGGGTTATGGTATTTTTTTCCAATTTGTCAATCTGTGTCTTTTCAGTGGTGCATTTAATCCATTCACATTTAGGCTGATTATTAAAATGTGATTGTTTATCTCCATCATGAAGTTCTTATAAAGTATTTTCTTTGTTTTTTTTTTAGCTTTTGGGTTGATGTATGTGTGTGTTCTCAAGTTTGTTGTTGCAATGTATTCTCTGTTGATTCTGTGTTCTTCTGTTCTTGTGGGAAGTGTGTGGCCCTTCTTTTTCTTCTTTCTTCTGTGCTTAGTACATTTTTAAGCAGCTTCTGAAGAGCTGGTCTGGAAACTGCACAATCTCTTAGAGACTGGATGTCTGGGAAAGATTTTAATTCACCATCACTGATGAAGCTGACCTTGTCTGGGTATGAAATTCTTGATTAAAATGATTTATCTTTGAGGACTTTGAATATTGAACTACACTCCCTTCTAGCTTGTCATGTTTCAATCAATAGGTCTGCTGCTATTCTGGTTGCTTTTCCCTGGTAGGAAGTCTGACCTTTCTCTCTTGCTGCCTTTAGGATATTTTCTTTTGTGCCTATTTTGTGTAGGCGAATTACTATGTATCTGGGGTTTGGCTTCTCGTTTGATGTCTTGTGGGGGTTTTTTGTACTTTTTGTGTTTGGATGATCACATCTCTGGTGAGATGAGGAAAGTTTTCTTGGATAATGTCCTGGAACACTTGCTCCAAGTTTTCTCCATTTCCCTTCCTTCTTCTAGGATACCAATAGGCATTGGTTCGGCCTCTTGATATAATTGGATATCTTTTGGAGACTTTGCTCTTTCTTTCTTAGTTTTCTGTTTTTCACAGATTGGGTTAATTCCATGTTTTGGTCTTCATGTTCTGAGATTCTTTCTTCTGTTTGAATTCTGCTTTCCATGTTTGTCATCTTATTACTTATTTCCTACATGAAATTTTTCTGGCCAAAATCTCTGTTACAAGTTACTACACTGTTGCATCTTGTCTTTCTTCAGTCTTATTCACCCTTCCCATCTATTCTCTAATCCTTGTTGTTTTCTAGGGCCAGTCATTGGTGACTTCCTTTGTCCAGAGTCTGAAATCTGATTTTTCAGGCATTTCCTCCTTGGCACACTGGAAATTACCTGTGTTCCTCCACTGATTTTTTCCTCATTTGTGACAGATTTCTTTCTTTTCTCTTTAGTTCTGTTATTCAACAGAAGTGGGAGAGGCTTTCACTGTTGATGTTCACTTAAGCCTCTATTCTTCCCTGATCAGGGCTCTGAATTTGTTCTATTTTTAAATAGGACTGTGAGTGGAAACCTGTGCTGTTTTTCATAGTTTTGAGAGTCAAATAAAGTGGAGGACAGGGAGGAAGGATTCAGAAAGGACTTGCAAATTACAGTGTTCACTGATTGTGGTATGGGTTCTCTAAGACCCACTTCCCACTACCTCTCTATATAACAATGCAATGGGTATGTGTGTGTTCTTCCTGATTTCAAGATAAGTAACAGCAAGGAGGAAAATAGAGATAAGTAGAATGAAATAAGATGGACAAAAATAAAAAATAACACAGAGCAATGAGAGCAGAAACCAAAGCAAAATTCAATTAAATAGACACACACACACACACACACACACACACACACACACCCAAACTGGAATAACAAGAAAACAAAACAAAATCAGCAACAACAAAAAAAACCCCAGGAAAACTAAGCACACACACATGCCAAACCCAAAATGAAAGGAGAAGAAAAAGAAAAAAAGAAAATAGAAGGGAAAAAAGGGAATTCAAATTGAATTCTCACACATGTATTCACACACACACTGAACTAAAAGAAGAGAAGAACAAAAAAGCAAAAAAAAAAAACCAAAAAAACAAAAAACCCTGAAAGATGAACACTTAATACTTCATGTACACACATAAACAGAAAACAAAAAATGAAAGAATAAAGAAAGAAAGAAAAAAGGAGTGAAGGGATGCAGATTGAACCCTCATATTCACATCCATGCACAAAGGAAAAATATTTTAAAAACTAACAACAGCAACAACAAAAACCTGCCTTCTTGTGGCAGATTCTGTAATTTTTCCTCTCAGCTGCTCTTCTGCTGTCTCTTGCAGAGCTTCAACCTCATTCATAATCTTCCCAGTGTCCAGGTCAGGGAAGGAGGAGGGGGCAGTGGGGTTGGTGGAACTTCAGTCCTCCCCTCCCACCCCAGTATGGTCAGGGGATTCCCTCCAGTGGGGAAATGTGAGATTGTCTTTTCCCCAAGTACCAGTGGGAGGTATGTGTGGGTTGTGGCAGGGGGGATGCCCCAGTCAGGTTTATCCTGGAGTGGAGTCTTCCTCTTGGGCTGATGTCCAGGCTCTGCCTGGGTTCATCCCTCTCAGTTGTGCTCCAGTCCTGGATCTGATGTTCAGTCATGGGTCTGATATTCTGATGATTGCTAGGGAGGAGGGATTTGAGTCAGCCCTGGACTCATCACTGATCTCTTTGGAGGTCTTCCTCATCTTTTTCTGGCCACACCCTTTGCTCCTCAGTTGAACCAGGATAGAGAGTGGGGCAGGCACCTAAGACTCAGCACTCATTCTGTCCCTCCAGAGTTTGTGCTTTCAGGCTTTTAGAATGTCCCTTCTGGGTCATAATCAACCCCTGAGTAGTTAACCTGCTGGTCACAGAGATCGGATCAGGTCTGTTGCTCTGTGGTGAGCAAGTCAGAGCACTTTCCTGCACAGTTTTCAAGATGGTGTCAGGGTGCCTCTTTCATTTTCTCCAGTGGGGTTCTGCCTCTGGCCTCCCTTGTTGTGCTCCCTCCACAGCCCTTGCTGCCAGTGTCCAGCCAGGAACTGCAGTGGTGAGGTAGAGCCTGGAGCTGGCAGTTTCAACTGATAGCTTCTTCCCCAGAAGAGATTTGTTGATTTTTTTAAAATGGTGCTCAGTTCCTACACCCCGGAAACCACTAGAAACCAAGAAGAGCAGCTGTGGTACCAGCCACTTCAGAAGAGCCCTGGCCTGCCTAGAGCTTTTTAAAAATATGTGTAGTACAAACTGAGTAAAAGCATTTTGCAATAAATTAAGTACCAGAGAAATACTGTAAACATTTGTAAAGTGAAGATTACTTCCTGCCTTTTAAATATTAGTAAAAGTTTATGATACCTGTACTACAAATTTTTTTTCTATTCAGAAAGATTTTAAATTTTATTTTAAAAATGTAAGGTACAATTTAGGGTTAGGTACATAAATGATTATTTTACAGGGAAATTCCTCACTCCATCTATTATAATTTAAAATAAGGTCAATTTGGAAACTTTAAATGAGCCCTTGACATAATCTTTATGGTGATAAGCATTTCTTTCAGAATCCCTAGTTTTCAAGTTAGGATTGTTCATTGGTTGGAAAACTTTTTTTCTGTAAAAGACCAGATAATAAGGCCAGGTACAGAGGCTCAAGCCTGTAATCCCAGCACTTTGGGAGGTTGAGGCAAGAGGATTGCCTGAACTCAGGGGTTTGAGACTAGCCTGGGCAACATGGCAAGACTTCATCTCTACAATAAAATTTTAAAAAATTAGCTGAGTGTGGTATTGCTCGCCTGTAGTTCCAGCTACTTAGAAGACTGAGGTGGGAGGATTGCCTGAGCCCAGCAGGTCGAGGCTACAGGAGTGTGCCACTGCACTACTACCTGGGTGATGGAGTGAGACTCCAATTAAAAAAAATAAAAAGGATCAGATAATAAATATTTTATGCTTTATGAATTTACCATGTTACAAATTTGAGGAAATTATGCAAGTAGTTGTATAACAAGTAAGAAAATAAATTTCCCCTAAATTTTTATTGATGAAAATCATATAAAAATTATTTATAACCTTTTTTGTAACATAAGTCTGCTGATGTAGAGAAAGAAAGTTTTTTGAATTAACATTTCATTTAATGGCGGTTCAAAGTTGGTGTTTCTTATCAGTAAATCTGTTATAAATATTCATTTGTAAAAACCATTCTTAATCATCAGGGCACACAAAATATTCCAGTCAGTGCATCCAGTTTAACCCAAATCCATAGTTTTCCCCTTTTTGCAGTAAGTAGCCTATTTTCTATGTCTCATTTTAGCCCTACCCCTGAGTGCTCTGTTAGCTGCTCAGTTAAAATAGAAGACTGAATGGTGAGTTTCAGAGAACACTCATAAGTGGTAATCATGGCACTGGAAAGTACTGAGGTGGAATTGTTGGTAGAACACTTCAGTTATAATTAGTTTAATTTAAGAAAGGATTAATCAGTCTTCATTTCTCATATTGAAACTCTTTCCTAGAAATTGTTTGATAGACCTAGTTATATAGAACAAGAGACAAAGATTTTCTTCTTTATACACATTTTCAGAGAAAGGGGATACCTTATAACACACGTTATATTTTTATGAAATATAATTCCTGATGTATAATTACATCTTGTTGATTACTGGGAAAAAATTAAGTTCTAGACGAGAGTGGGGAATCACAAGAAAATCAAAAATATTTACTAAATTAATGGAGGTCACAGTGATGATTGGGTCTCAATATACATATATTAAAATATATCACAGTGATGATTGGGTGTGAATATATATATATATCAAAATATATATATTCTGAATTACCTCTGAATTCAGAGAATTCTTGGTTCATAGTTTGACTCTAACTCTTCCTCGCTTTATAGCATTATAAATGTATAGAGTTTATGCAAATCTTTATAAGCTAGAAAAGATAGTGCTTAATCCCTAATATCATTTTAAAGAAAAATGAATATATGTGGAAATATTTTGCACATAGCAGGCAATATACACTCTTTTTAAATTTTCCATTTGAAATATATCTCAATATTTTATTTTATTGCAAAGTATCACACTCTGTACAATGAATGAAAAAGATTAATACTCATAACAGATGTAAAAAAAATTGTAAGATGTGTAATGTTTAAAAGGGCATAATGAGAAACAATGTTTTTACTTCATATTTTTTCAGCCATAAAATAGAACAATAATATTTGCTAATCAAGGTTTTTATGAAGTTGAGAATATAAAGTGCTTCATCTATTGAAAAATGTGATTCGTTATTATCTAGAAATCTTATGATTCTATAGTAGGCACTTTTGATTTACTGTTTGATTATCAACATATTATCATATATCTTTTTTCCTAAGACCTAGTTGATTCTTCACAAAAGAAAATGACCATTTTAATGCTAAAGATACAGAAGAGTTATTTGAAGAGATGAAAAAGTATTTTAAAATTAAAATTAAATTTCTGCCTCTAATTTTGTGTTCCACTTTACAAAAGTGCAAGTTATGGGTAGTAGTTATATACAAGGAGGTGGGGTGAGCAGCATATGACTTTGAATGTCCTCACTATGAATTCTAGAATCCCATTATTCTCTTCTCTCTCCAATTGCTGGTGACTAAAGTGTGTGTGTGTGTGTGTGTGTGTGTGTGTGTGTGTGTGTAAGTATGAGAAATGAATTGATAGAGTATATTATAGTATTTAGCTTCAAATTAAACACAGAGTGATAAATGGTTTATTGGCTATAACTCAACACCAGTCTTCTAAGTAAGCAAACCTCCAGAATGTCAAACAGCAATGTCTGAGTGTGAATGACATTTGATTGAAGGCATCGTCCTGTTCAATCTGTCTTCTGAATGTCCACCACCATCATCACCTCTCCGAACTTTTTTCCCACTACTCTGTCATCAATCATTGCCCTTCAGCTACTCTGGCCTTTCCTCAGACATGAGTCATGTTCTTTCCTTTGCTCTGACGGTGCCCTCTGCCTGAATGATCTCCCAAGAGATGCACATGGCTACTTTTTCACTGTCTTTGACACTTTTACTCAAACACCACCTTCTCAAGGAGACTAACCTTTGCCCCCTATTTGAAATTTCATCCCTTCAATCACCAATATTTGTGATCCTTCTTCTCCGGCTGCCCTACTTTCCTTTTCCCTTGACACATCACTGCTCTGTCCAGCTAAACCCTTGGATAGAGTCACTCCCTTGTGGCAGCAAGAGAATTCCTGAAGAGACTTCCTCAAGTTCTCCTAAGGTGGGGCTGGTTGGGATTCCAAAGACAGAAGTGGCAGATGACAAGTTGATCGGTCCAAAGTATGTCTGAGGGGAATTCACATATAGAGGATTGCAGCTTCCTTGTGGTATGCAGAATAATTGTTTTACTTAGGTAAAATATGTTACGAAGTAAATGGGGCAGGGGGAGAGTTGAGTTATAGAGTTTATTGGAGAGTTCAAGGAATTTGGTTCAGGGCCTGAGCTGATTTCTATGTGTTTAGCAGCAGGGCTAATCTCTAAGTGTTTCCAAGTAACAAGCCAAACAGATTTATTAGTGCCTGGAGATGTTCAAGGTCCCAGCTTGGATACAAGTCTGCACAGAAAACATGCCGCTTGCTGAGTCACAAAGCTGTCAAGGCACTCTGTGTTCCTTGTTCAGGACACAGAAAATTATTAGATATCCTACAGTCACCTTCTAACATACCATGCAGGTATATTTTTATTTTTTATTGTCAGTCTCTTCTTGTGAGAACCTATGCTTCAGGAAAGATATTTCCTCTTGAAACTTTAGTGCTGTCTCTTAAGCACTAAGAAGAGTAATAAGTATGTATTTATTCATTTAAAGATGTTGACAACTATTTTATCTTATAAGATGCAACCTGAATTTCCTTGTTTTCTTTTTTTTTTTTTCATCTTTATTTTAGATTCAGGAGGCACACATGCATGTTTATTATATGGACATATTATGTACTGATGGAAATTGGGTCTCAGGTGGCCCATCATAATATTTTCCTCTCCCTTTCTTTCTCTTTGTTTAGTTTTATTTTTGATTATTTTATTTTGTTTTTGCTTTTAAGAGAGGATATACAATATTCTAGATTTGCGATGAAAATAGGAATTGGCTTTTGTCCTCTTTTATAGCTGTCTTATTACCTGTTACTACAGCTCTTTGCTATAAAAGAACGTCATCAAAAAGACAATGTTGACATCTACAAGATTATATAATGCATGTTAAGTCCATATGGATTCTGGGTGTCTTAATATTTCAATTCTCTATTCTAATGTGATAATTCAGTTTTATGTGTCAACTTTCCTGAGCCATAGGGTTTCCAGATATGTGTCAAACATTATTCTGAGTGTTTATATGAGGATGATTTTGGATAAGATTAACATTTAAATAGGTCGACTGACTAAGAAGATTGCTCTCCCTCATGTGGGTGAACCTCATCCAATTAGTTAAAAGCCTGAATAGAACAAAAAGGCTGACTCTACCCAGTGAGGGAGAATTGCTGCATTGGCTATTCCTGGATGTCAAATCTGTTGACCTTTAGACTAAAACTATATCAGCAGCTCTCCTTGTTCTCAGGCATTGGACTAGACCAGAACTGAATCATCAGTTCATCAGCATTCGTAGGTCTCTAGTTTTATAACTCACCCCGCAGATTATGGTACTTGTCAACCTCCATAACAGTATGAGCTATATATATGTGTATGTGTATATACACACACACATGTATGCACACACACACACACATCATATTGTTTATTTTTTATATTAGATTAGAATGCAGTGAAAACTTAATTGACTCAATTAGGAGCCTCTAGATGAATTAAAAAGGATAACATTGAGACAATTATAGAATGCAAATTTAATGCATCTGGGTAAACTACTCTCTGTGGCTTGATCTAGGAGGTAGTCTCATGTTAGGAAGATAAGTTATATCACCCTATGTGTTCAGAAGAGCCCATCTCTCAATTTCCCCATATAGTCCAATGTGAAATCTGATGAAGAACAAACAGAAGGGATTGAGGTGTACCAACTTTCTGCTAGAGGGGAGAATATGGCCAAAACAGAGCACCACAGCCATTCTATACAACAGACACAATGTCTCATAGATTTTGCTTGAGAGTTATGGTTACAGTTCAGCCTAAAATATTAATAATTCTTGTGGCAAATTCCAAATAATTTATGTTAGTTACTTGCCCTCAAGGAGATGGAGCATGACTTCCCATTCCTTAGTGTGTGAGCTCACAGTGACTTCCTTCTAAAAAATGATGTGTAGAAAGAGTGAAAAATACTGACTTATAGTGGAAAAACTTGATGAATACTAACTCACCTGGGTGATTAAAGTCAACATCAACAGTCATAAATGATCTTGATGATGTGTTGATAGAATGTGATGAAAATAGCTCTTCCCTTGTGCATGTATCTTCTCTAAAACCTACAACCATAGTGTAATCATGAGGGAAAAAAGTCAGACAAATCCCAACTGAGGAACATTCTACAAATTACCTGACTACTGCTCCAAAGTGTCAAAGTTATCAAAATCAAAAGAAATCTGAAAAACCATCACAGCCAAAAGGAGCCCAAGGAGATTTAACAATTAAATGTGATGTGGTATCCTGAATAAGATCCTGAAATAGAAAAGGACATTAGTAAATACTAAGGAAATGTGAGTAATGTATGGACTTTAGATAACAAAAATGTATCAATATCAGTTCACTAACAGTGACAAATGTGTCATACTAAAAGGGGAAATTGAGTGTAGAGTATAGGGAAACTCTCTGTATTATTTTCACAACCTTTCTGGAAATCTAAATATCTTCTAAAATAAAAATTATATTAAAAACTTAGAAAAAACTAATAAAATAGTGTTTGAAAACTGAAAAATATAATATAAATCAAATTTAGTTAAATAATATTCAAAGTTGTACACAATATTTTTATCAATTGTTAGTATTTTTATATACATATGTATTTTATAATTATTAATTTCATGTAATAGTTCATCAAAAAATATATATGTATCATATATGTAAATGTTTACTTATTAAACTGATGAGAAATATAGGAAAATCATGGTAGACAATGATTGTATCTATCTGTCTGGATGTATATTTATTTATTTTTAGAACCACTCTTTCATATGGTTTTGTATATGACATCTAAAATTCAGTCCCTGAATTTTTACTGCTAGAGACAGATTTTTGTTACTTAGAGCTGGACAATAAAGAATAATTGGTAAACAAATATAGATTTCAAGCACTTAGTAAAAGTTTAGGCCATTTTCTTACCATAGATCTTAAGAGAGTTGGAGTTCACCAGTAAGCCCTAACACTCTTTTTAGCTCCAAAATGAAATTTTTCTGTCATTGTCCTGACAAATGAGCCTGTAATGAAGGTCAAACCTATAACACTCAGTTCTCAAAATTGCCTGTGCCATGACACTGTAAATGTTCTAAGACTTCTCAATTCAGTTTGACTAGATACCTGAAGCTGTACTTGAGATTATTGTAATATTAAATTATGCTAGTGTTATGTCAGAAAGAATGATCGATCTATCTATCTATCTATCTATCTATCTATCATCTCTAATGTGTGTGTGTTAGGTAGGAGAGAGAAAGAGAATTTAAGGTAATAATAATAAGTGGATACCTATTCAGTGATAATTGTAGCAAAATACAAAGAGACAGAACAAAATCTTATGTCTAAAAATATAACAGATTGCAATAAATAATATTAATAACAATTGCTGTCATTTATAGAGTGTTTTTCTTATTACAATCACTGTAATAAGTACTTTTGTTATATGTATTCACTTATCCCAGCTGTGAGCTGGTGATGAGGTTGGTACCTTCATTATCTGCTAGAGTGTACAATGTTTGCTAACCTGCTCATGGTCATACTCCTTAACCAAGGATGTGGTAGATTTGTACACTGAAAACCATAAGACATTGATGAAAGAAACTGAAAAAGATACAAATAAATGGAATATATTCTATGTTTACTGGAAGTATTAATATTGTTAAAATGTCCATAGAAATCTACCCAAAGAAATCTGTGAATTTGATGCAACTCTTAACAAAATTTTAATTACATTTTTCATATAAATAGGAGATTTATATGGAACTACACAGGGAACTGAATAACTAAAATAATCTTAAGAAAAAGAACAAAGTTGGAGACATCATTTTAAACATGATACAAAGCAATAGTAATCACAATAACATAATACTGGCATAAAAACGGATGCATTAACCAATTGAATAGAAGAGACAGCCTATAAATAAACCCACACATCTATTGGTAAGCAAAATTTTGACAAGGATGTCAAAAATATGCAATGGAAAAAAGATAGTATTTTTAATAAATGATGTTGGGAAAACTGGATATTCACATGCAAAAGAATAAAATTGAACTCTTATTTTGCACCATACACAAACAAGTCACTTAAAATGAATTAAAAACTTAAATGTAATAAATAACTTAAAGCATAAAACTCTTAGAAGAAAATATAGGAAATAAGTTTCTCAACATGGCTTGGCAACGGATTTTTGGATGTAACACCAAAACAAGAAGTAACTATAAACAAGTGAGACTACACCAACTGAAAAAATCTTCTGCATAGTAAAGCAAACAATCAAGAAAATTAAAAGGCAGTATAAGAAATGAGAGAAAATATTGGCAAAGTATACATATGATAAGGGATTAATATCCAAAATATATAAGAAACTAACACAGTGAAATAGTAAGAAAAATTTAGAATTTTAAATTGTACTAATCTTATTTTTTATTATGTAGTTATACTAAAACTATCTTCCTATATCTTTTAAATACATATCACATATGTCTGTAGCAAAATGTCTTAACATAAAACTGTTGTACTAATTCAGTTGTAGTCTTAGATGGGATTCCTTTGGTCAGTCTCAATGATCATGTAATATATGCACCCCAACATGTATAAATCTATTATATTTCTATTTGATAATCAGAAGTGATTCATTGTTTATTTTTAGATTTCAGAATCCAGTTGAGATCTACATTTTTCAAATATGTATTCATATAAATATTCTTAAAAGTCTACTATATAAAAGTCAGTTGAAATTGACTAACCTTATGCTTTTATCAGTAGATTATAGTTTATAACTGGATTCTTAAAAGAATTAAAATCCATGAACTACTATAAGAATTTATTTTTTTTTCTCACTGCTTGAAAATAAACAGTGGAATCTTTTTTCCTTCCACTCAAGAAATATCTTTAGCAGATTTCATAGTTTTCTGGTGAGATTATTATGGTCCTAATAATAATTTTAAATTTGCTTCAAAATTTTAATTTTACATTCAATTTAGCAATCTTTAATTCTACAAATTTATAGCTGGGAATATGCAGTGGACATAGGTGGGGTGTATATACTCTTTCATCCCATTTTTCCTTGCTTTTTCACTTCTCCACAACTCTTCTGTTACTGACTCCTTGAAAATCAGGAAGGAAAGTTTGATTTCAATTTCATGGGAAGAAGTCATGAAGCAGCGTAAAGGAGCAGGGAATTAAATAAAAAGTGATCAAGTTTGTCATTATTCCTTTTAAAAAGCCTTCCACATGTTGACTGTCCTTTTGAGGAGTTCATTTCTTGGCTCTTTGGCAGCTTATTAAGGCCTCCACCAACAGCCACTGGGGAAAGGATATGCCTTTTCAGTGAATGATGCTGGGAAAAGTGGGTGACTACAGGCAGAAGATTGAAACAGGACCCCTACCGATCACCATACACAAAAATCAACTCTAAATAGATCAAATACCTAAGTGTAAAACGTCAAACTATAAGAATCTTAGAAGAAAACATATGAAACAGCCTTAGGGAAATTAGAATAGGCAACCAATTCGTCATCAACTCTCTAAAAGCAAATGCCATAAATGATAAGATAGACAAGTGGAACCTCATCAACCTTAAAAGCTTCTAGAAAGCAAAGGAAACCATCGAGAGTGGGGAGACAGTCCACAGAATAGGAAAAAAATATTTGTCAACTATATATCTGACAAAGGCCTAACATTCAGGATCTACAAGGAGCTCACCAAAAGGAGAAAAAAAAGCAACACTATTAAAAAGTGGGCAAATATATGAATAGACAATTCTCAGAAGAAGACATGCAAGCAATCAATAAATATATAAAAATACCTCACTAATCATCAAAGAAATGTAAATTAAAACCACACTGAGATACCACAAAACTCCAGTTAGGATAGCCATCACCAATAACAAAAAACAACAAATGCTGGAGAGGATATTGAGAAAAGGGAATTCTTACACTGTTGATGGGAGGATAAAGTAGTATAACCTCTATGTAAAACAGTGTGCCAATTTCTAAAAGATCTAAAATTGACCTTCCATGCAACCCAGCAAATCCCTCTTCTGGGAATATACCCAGAGGATCTCAAATCATTCTATAAAAAAGATACCTGCACACGCAAATTTATTGCAGCATTATTCACAATAGCAAAAACATGAAACCATTGTGCTGCCCATTGAAAGTGGACTGGATAAAGAAAATGTGGTACATATACATGATGGAATATTACACAGCCATAAAGAAAAACAAAATTATGTATTTTGCAGCAACTTGGATGTATTTAGTGTCTATAATACTCAGTGATTTATCACAGAAACAAAGATCTGAGTACTACATGTACTCACTCATAAGCAGACTCTGAACATTTATCACAGTCCCAGAAGAAAGGGATTGGCAGTAGTGAGACACTGCTAGGGGAGGGGGGAGAGGGCACATAACATCAATAAGGGTACTCAAACTTTACCTGTACGATGACCATTTATGTACCTAACTCTGAACTGTACCCCACATCTTTAAAATAAAAATAATATTTAAAAGAGGAAAAAATTAAAAATTACAGTTACCAGCAAAAAATAAAAAGGCAACATATGTAATACATGGTTCATCAGCAATGAACTCTTTAGTTCACCTTCATAATTATTTTCATATTTGATCTCAGAGTTATCCCATCAGCATTTTGCAACTGTGGTTTACAGCTCAGGCAGGCTGCTTTCTTGGGAAGAGTCTTATCAAAGCATTGCAAATCCAATTACTTACTGTTGCACAAAATTGTCACGAAGGAGGTTTATACTATTTTTTCCCAATTATTAATCTCAGATTGTCTAACTCTTAATTCCTCTATTTTTACCCTGATATCTTGGTTACCCTTATAACTTCCTGTCATTGGCACTCTCTGAGTTATAAAGGGTACTTCCTTTTATTCACGTAGGCCACTCATTCCACTGACAGCATAGGGCAGGAATGAGATTCTGACCAGCATTTCTTTAGGTAGAATGAAAGACATAAATTTCTCTAAGTGTGAAAACTGAGGATTCTCATAGAGTCCTTTTCATTTAGATCAGATGAGGGAAGTATATTGTTTCATTCTGAGCATCACTTCATACTCCACTGACAGCTCTTCACTCTCAGGACTCTCTTCAACTCCTTTTTTATGAACTTCTATCACATTTCTGATTTTCTCTCTTAAACAGCCTTGATCAGAGGGTAGTAGCTATTTGCTTTTTATCCTTCATTGGTGTGTCTCCTAGATCACAAAAAACGGATACTTTTTAAAGGTCTAGGTTAAAAAAAAAAGAGGAAAGAAGGAAGAGAAGAAGGAAGGAAGATAAGGGCAAAGAGAAAAGACAAGAAGAGTATTTACTCGGTAAAAATTTGCAAAGATAAAATTGTAGAAGAGAATTAAGGCTGTTCATACAAATTGGGCTTTTCTAAAAACATAAACAAGGGTTTACTTGGGCAATTAGGATTGAAGTCTATGGTTAGAAATTTTGTTATTTTATGATCATTAACTCAAAGGAAACTCTATAGAAAGTGTTAGTATGTGCATGTGCGTGTGTGTTTGCTTCCTTTTAGTGGTCTTTAAATTTTTCTCTACACTGCCATCTATTATAGGAGAAATCTTGATGAGCATGCCTGAACCAGGTACCAAAGCTTTGCCTAGAATATTCTATTATTTTATTACTTGAAAGTGCTTTTAGCAATGTGTAACCATTTTTTCCAAGGAGTTAGTCAGTGAAAAGAGGAAACAGAAAATACAATATTTCTAGAATAACCTCTAGATCTTGGGAATATTTTAAATTTTCCACAGTTGCTGTCACACACACACAAAATCTAATCTTATGGTCATGATGGAGGTACATCATTTACTCCCAGGTGGCTGATGTGTGAGTGTTTGAATTGTGATACTTTGAAGATGCAGATCTGGAATAATATGTACTGATGTTAACTTTGATCTCTTCTCAGAATTATGAAAGGATGCTATAAATTTCTTAAAATGACATCCATAACTGCTTGGTCTTAGATAAGACAAACTATCTATATTTATGTTAACACGAATGAGCTTTAATTTCTTGCCCTTTAGTAAAACACCATATGAAAATTAATGACCATCAGCCGGGCGTGGTAGCGCGCGCCTGTAATTCCAGCTACTCGGAAGGCTGAGGCGGAAGGATCGCCGGAGCCCAGCGGGTCGAGGCTGCGGTGGCCGGCAGCGGCCACTGCACTCCAGTCTGGGCGACAGAGTGAGACTTCAACTCAAAAAAAAAAGAAAAAAGAAAAAAAGAAAATTAATGACCATGTCTGTATTGTTTCTTTTACATTTCACCTTAGAAAAAGCATCCTTAGTACAATAAGTTTCAGGGTACTTTCAACTGTTTATATACTCAAGAGGAAAATGATTCTGTAAATGAAAATACTGACAGTCCTTTTCAGCATCTTTTGGGTCCTCGAATTTGTCTTTGGAAAACTTCATTTAAATGTTGACCAGCTCTGCCCTTGTTCAGTTTGCATCTTTTATAGCTTCATATTGAAAAATGATGAATCTGATTAGCTAAGGACACAGATTCTTGGTGAATTGCTATATCTGATTTTCTATTGAGTATATTTGTATGACAATTGTCATGGATTTCTTTTGTGCAAGAACTTTAAATATAAAGTGAAGATATTTTAAAATCATGGATGGTCACTGAAAAATACATTAGAACTTTTCCTATGATATTAAGCAGTAACATTAATACAAAGAAAGTTTACTCTACTTATTCTAATGCTTCCTAACATATAAGCTATCCTATATTCATAGGTTGGCTTCTTAATAATTTAAAGACTTATTTACAAAGAAAACAATGCCCTGAGATAACTTATTGAATTAATGTGATGTCTTACCACCCAGGTCTTTTCTCAGAATGGTTTGCTTTGAGATGCTTACAAGACTGAATAACAATGCCATCTCTCAAGAACAATTTATTAATTACTTATTGCAAAGTGATAGTTGCATGACACATTGTGGAGGGACATTCAAGAAAAAGATTTGAACTCTGCCTTTAACAAGTTTTCAGAGCCGGGCTCGGTGGCTCAGCCTGTAATCCCGCGCCTTTGGGAGGCTGAAGTGAGTGGATTTCCTGAGCCCGCGGGTTCGAGACCCGCCTCTACAATAAATCAAAAATATCAGCCGGGCGTGGTAGCGCATGCCTGTAATTCTGGCTACTCAGAAGGCTGAAGCGGAAGGATCTCTGGAGCCCAGCAGTCGGGGCTGCAGTGGCCGGGAGCTGCCATTACACTCCAGTCTGGGCGACAGTGAGACTCCAACTCAAAAAAAAAAAAAAAAAAAAAGTTTTCAGTCTAACTAAGGAAACATAACGGGTATATGAGAATATAACTAAGAAGTTTTGCAAAATTTCCTTGACTGCAAAATGATCAACCACATAACAGCTGAATGATCTTAAAGAAGCTATTAAATTATGCTGAACCTTAGTCTTCTGGTTTATATAATGGATATTAAATTACTATCTCTTAAATGGTATGCAAAGATATGTGCAGAAAATTATTTTACAAGTAAAAATGCATTGTACAAGAGTTGGTTGTAAGGTGTGGTTTTTAGGGGTTGTGAGGAAGGGGAAATTATAATAATGTGATAATCAGACAAAGCAACCTCCTACTCTTAGAAATACCAGAGATCAGGAACATTAGAGATCATGTTGTCCATGTTCTGTGCTAAGCAGAGGTGCCTGAACAGTTATGCATTGGGTTGTGGATCTTCTGTTTATTTTAGTCAAAATAGTTAAAATCTCTCAGAAATTGAAGAATGAATTTGATACAATGTGGTGATGACAGAAGATTTTTATATATGTATTGCAATTTTAAGTAAATGCTTTATTTAAGTATAGTATGCATTTCCCAAAAGCATAGATCTTAAGTGTATAGCCCAACAAATCTTCACAGAATGAACAGTCCCCTAAAACCAGCACCTTGATCAAGAAACAGAACATAAATCTCCTTAATGTCAAGACAGAACTGCCCCCAAAGGGTAATTACTGTATTACATTTAATACTTTTAAATTAATCTCTGCCCCTTTTAAAGTTACGTGATTGGAATAATATGGTATGTCCTCAATGAGTTTGACTTAATTTGTCCAGTATTGCATTATTAAGCTTTACCTATGTTGTTGCATGTAGCAGGTTTGCTCAATTTAGCCTAACGGATAATGCACCACAATTCATGTTACTGCAAATAAACATTTGGGTTCCTCCCAGTTTTATTATTTTCATTATTATTACAAATAATACCATTGAAAACAGTTCTGTACATGTAATTTTGCATGTACATGTACAAAATTATGTTGGGCACATTTCCAGATAATAGTATATATGCATAATAAGCTTTAGACAGCATTGCCAAACACTTTTCATAAGTACAAATCCACATACCCATTCACAGCACCTGAGATTCTAAGCTCTTCCATGCTCTATGCACACTGGTTTGATTCTTCTTTATAAAATTTTTCTAATGGATCTGTAATAAAATCTCATTGTTCTTTTAAATTACATTTCCTTGATGACTAATCACATTGAACATCTTTCCATACTTACCAATCATTTGGAAACGCTCAACTTAAAATGCCTGCTTGAGTCAGTTACAGTGGCTCATTCCTGTAATCCCAGCACTTTGGGAGGCCAAGGAGGGAGGATCTCTTGAGCCCAGTAATTTGAGACCAGTCTGGGCTACATAGTAAGACCCTGTCTCTAAAATAAAGCAAAACAAAGCAAAAATGCCTACTTGGGTTTTATCCCACTTGTTAAATTGGTTTAGATTTTTTTTTTAATTGATTCATAGGAAGCCTTCCTATATTTTGCTTACAACTCCTTTGTTGGATATACGTGATGTGGATATTTTCTCCCAAGCTCTGACTTGCCTCTTTGCTCTCATAACAGTGTCTTTGATAATAAAGATTTTTAAAATTTTAATGTAGTAATTTATCAATCCTTTTCATTAGAGAGAGACATTCTTATAGCTTGTTTAAAAACTTTTTATGATCTTAATACAATTTATGTACTCTTTCTGGAAGTTTTATCGTTTTACCTTTCACATTCAGATTTAGTAAACATCTAAAGTAGTCTTATGTTATACTATCTGGAAAGAGACCAGATATATATTTTTTTCCAGAAAGGTAGTCAATTGTTTCAACAACATTTATTGAAAAACTTGTCTTTTTACTCTTGCACTACAGGGTCATTTTGGTTCTATTTCTAGTACCAACGTGCATTGCTCTTCACAAGGAGATCTATTTAGTTAGTTAATTCTATAGGTTTTATTAATTTTTGATAACTGCATGTTGATATTTTAGACTCTTTATTTCTTGGTCATGTTTCAAGCTTCTCTTTCTCTCTTTTAAACATATTATATAAAGTAATTTTAAATTCTGAGACTGATAATTTTAATATCTCAAGGTTTGAATGTCTGATTCTACTGCTTTGGTTTTTGATAAGCTCTCATTCATGTTGTACTATTTTCTTGAGCGTTTCTCTTTTAATTTTTTGCTTTCTTTCTTCAAATTTGTTTTTACTCTGAGCAGGTAATTTTTAATGGAATTTAGTCTGTTGGCTTGCTTTGAGACTTGAGTTAAAGTTGATTTCCTCTGGGAAAAATTTGTGCTGTCTCTTTTAGTTACCAAAAATCAAAAGTAACCCAAAAGCACTTTAAATTAAATTCTGCATTTAACATCTATTTTAGATCTTGAGTACAGCATAGATTTAAACAAAATTAAATTCTCTATTTGATATCATTTTTTACCTCATGGGTAATATTAATTCACTCCAGAAATTTATGTACCAGTTTGTGGTTACAGATTCTCAGGGAAGATTATTTTTCCCTCTCACCCAATAACAAGTTAGCTGAAAGCCTTAAAGAAAAAGACAAATCTGACATTATCTTAATTCACAAGATTAAAACTCTGATTTTACTTTGCCTTTGTAGATTTAGTGCTATCAGTGATGTGACTTTTTGTATTATTTTAAAACAATATTATTTCTCCTATAATATGGACCATGGTATTTTCTTTAAGATACCTTTCCCTAAATTTTTTTCTTGTATAAAAAGATAAATGTTATCTTCTACTAAAACATCTCTTTATAAATAAGTTAATAGCTTCCTGGATGGATCAAAATTCCTGGAAGACTAGCTAAGTACATGGTAAAGGAATCTCAAGGCAAAGACAGGATTAAAAGTTGATTATTGATTCTGAAAAGTGAAAGTATTATGCTATTTAGTTCAGCAAATCAATCAAAACCAGACCCCTAAGAATTCATTTATGGAGATAGTTATAGTGTAATCATCATCTTACACAGTGAACATTTTTAATAGAGTACCAGTTTGTAATAACCATTTGGATTATGGAAATCATGATTCATCTAACAAATGTTATAGATATGCTGAGAGGTTGGAAAATGATTGTGTGGATTTGCTTTGTAGTTAATTGAATCACTTTCAATTTAGTATTTTATATTTTATAGTCACAAGTCACTTATCAGCCATAAACGTAAGTACACACAAAGCTGTTTTGTTCACCATAATTATGAGAATGGAGAACCTGAAAGTAGGGCAGTGTACTTTAAAAAAAGAAAAAAGAAACCTTACTGCATCTGCAGGGCCGGACTCTGGGTACAACAATTAATGTTGCAGTATTTTCAATTACTCCTATTCTTCTAAGGAACCCCTCAACTCTACTTTGAAATTGAAAATGGGTTTACAGCAATGAGCTAACCATAAAGGATAGTTCATGAGCATTGAAATGTGAACTTAATGTGAATGTAGACTTAAGCTTAGATGTGGCTGCAAAATTCATATCAGCAGAATTGTAAGTTACTAGATCTCATTTCACTTTCTATGCTTTTAGTGTTGATGATAGTTGTTCTAGCTCATTTTACATTGCTAAAACAGATTGCTTGGACTGGGTAATTTATAAAGAAAATACACTTGTTTGGCTTATGATTTTGGTAGCTGAGAAGTCCAAGAGCATGGCATTGACAGCTGCTCAGTTTCTGGTGAATGATTTCCTGCTGTTTCAACTCATGGCAAAAAGCAGAAGAGAAAGCAGACATGTACAAGGAGACATGTGGGACATGGGTTTGATTTCTGTGGATACACCTAATCTATCTTAACAGTGAGAATTCACTCACTCTTGCAAATTGGCATTAAACTATTCATGAGGGTGATTCCCTCATGATCCAAACACCTCCCATTAGACTTCATCTTCCAATACTGTCACATTGGGAATCAAATTTCAACATGAGTTTTGGTGGGGGTAAACCATGGAAACAACCCTTTGCTTATTGACATGACTTAGAGGGAGATGTTTATGTGTCTGCTACTTCTGATGATCTGTTAAAAAGACTATCTTATATCATTCTTATTTTATTTCTCTTGGATTTTTATTGATAACAAATTACAATAAGATCTCTCCCAACTGCACTTGCATTTCAATAGGTGATGTTTAACAGGTCTTCGAGATTTATTTTTAAAAAATAAAGTTCTTGGGAAACCTCTTTGGGTCCCCTCTCACTGTGGGAGCTTTTCTGTCCTCTCAATAAATTCTACTTTCTAAATAAATAAATAAAGTACTTTTAATAGAAGAATAAACAGAGCAGATGCTAGATTAGCAGAAGGAATTCTCTGACTCCTCCTATTACCTTGTGTCAAACAGGTAGTCACTTATCCTGTATCTTCAAGGTAAGACTACCTTAATAGTTTTCATTTCTGTTGAACAGACAATCCTTTGACCTGGATAAGAAAGTTTGTTTTCTTTATTTCTATGTTTTCTTCTGCTGACGTAGTATCATAGAAGTCAAAGCAGAACCCAATAGCAAAGATTCAGGTCCAAGACAAGACTAGTGGGTTTAATGTTCTTTTGAATAAAACAGTAATTTGCCAATCTGCCAAAGCTTGTCTTCTGTGACCCACTCTGGCCCATCATTGTATTGAATAGAGTAAAAACAAAGTAGCCCTTATTTACATATCTGTGTATTTATTGTAGCTTTTATTTAAAAATCCTCCAAATTCTATATCCAAATTCTATATACAGGAACTTGTAGAGGTTTAGAATTCAAAAAGTTCTATACATTGGATTTTTTTTTATTCCTCAGCCTGACTTCCAAGTTAGAAAGAGTAGATAAAGTGTTGATATAAAAAAATAGCAACATCATTTATGAAGACATCTGTGTTGGGGGAAACAACCCAGAAATATCCCTGGACAAATATATACTTAATCTTTTGCTTTACATTAGGTATCATTTCACTTTGAATTTAAATATTTGATTTAGAGGGTAAATTTAGTATTCAGATATGTAAAGTGATGATGTGTTTGGCAATCTCAAATGAATACTAGCTTCACTCCTTTCAGAATGCCAAGTTGAGATTAAACCCTATGTAGGGATAGGTGAATTTTATTTGCTATCTACTGCTACATAATAAATTACTACAAATGTCAGATGCTTAGAACAAAGCACATTTATTATCTCACTGTTTCTGTAAGTCATTAATCTGTGTACAGTTAAATAGGAACTCACTCCAGGGTCTTTCATAGGCTGTAATCAAGGCACTGACTGGGCTATAGTAATCTTAATACTTAATAGGAATGAGACCTACTCCCAGGTCCAAGTGGTTCTTGGCAAGATTTGGTTCCTCATAAATTGCTGGAATTCAATTCCTCACTGCCTGTTAGAAACATTGCAAGAAGCATTACCAGGTGCAATGTTTAAAAAATAGTCTTAATAAACTCATACTTCAAAATCATAGAATGGTGGTATTTCTCCAGGGAAAAAAATAAAGCTATGATTCATTTTAATTTTGGCAAATGCAAGCCTGATTTTCTCTTCTTTAAGATAATTGGTCATCCGGCAGAATTGAAGAGCTGGGGTATTATTGATTTGGAAAGTGTTAATGGATAACAGGTCTGAAACACTAGTATGTATTTATCAGGGCCATTTCTTTCAGAAGTACAATCTATCTTGACAACTCAGGCTTATAGTATGTCCAAATGAATACAGTACTTCTATTTAATAAATAGCTGAGAATCAATATTTGAACATCAGATCTGTCATTGAAATGAAACTGAAAATTTACAAAACAACTTTTTTGTTCTAAGGTGAACTTAATAAATGTTTCCTCACAGATAAAATGTTTAATTAATAGTAATAGTTTAACACAGTCAGCCTAACAGAATTTAGTTCCATAGAAGCCAGTCAGAAGCTATGATCTTGTTAAAAGGTTATCTAACAGAGTAAAAATTGGAGATTATTGGGAAAATTTAGAGGTGAAATATGTGCCTCCTAACATGATGGAATTAATGTATCACATTTTAATTCTCTGTTTTCAGTATTAACTGATCAATTACAAGCATTGCAAATACAAAAACTTCTCTCTGCCTTTGTAGACCTCATTCAAACCATAATCCACGGCTTCCTAGACTATAGAAATGTCTTCTTCACTACCCTCCCTGCTTCCAGCCTTGTCTTGCTAATGATGTTGCTTCATAAAAATGTCATAAGGATTCCTTCAAAACAGTCTTGTCATTGTTCTCTTCCACTCAGCATCTTCCAACACTTCCCATCTTTTTCAAAGTAAAATGTACCATCCTTACCATGACTTATAAACTCTACAAGTCTGACCCAGGGTACTTCTCTGACATTGTCCGATCACCCTGCAACTTTATTATCCTTTCATTTTCAGCAAGCTGGTCTCCTAGTCACTCTTCAAATGCACCAGGCATGTTCCTACCTCTGAGTTGTTGCATCGTCTGCTCTCTGAATGGCACTCTCTCCTCTCAGATATCTGCATGGCTTGTTTTTCTTTTCAACCAGATCTGTGCCAGGGAGGCACCATGCCATCCTGTTAGTGGTCTTTCCTCACTGCTGAATCTAGTAAAGTCAGTCATTTTCCTTCTCCATCACACTACAGCCTCTGACACTGTTTATTGTTTATTTTTTATTTTTTTGAGTTGGAGTCTCACTCTGTCACCCAGACTGTGCAGTGGCCGCTCCCAGCCACTGCAGCCTCGACCTGCTGGGCTCCGGCGATCCTTCCGCCTCAGCCTTCCAGTAGCTGGAACTACAGCTGTGCACTACTACGCCTGGCTAATTTTTTGATTTATTGTAGAGATGAGGTCTCGCCAAGTTGCCCAGGCAGGTCTCGAACCCACGGGCTCAGGCAATCCACTCACCTCAGCCTCCCAAAGCATGGGATTACAGGCTGAGCCACCGAGCCCGGCTGACACTGTTATTTAACTCTAAGTGTTCCTGTGAGTGGAAGAGTCACTAGCTCTTCGTTTAAAATCAAGTTAGAAATAATTATGCTTAGTAAGGAAAGCATGTCTAAACGTGATATAACCCCAAAGCTAGACTTCTTGTACTAAATGATTACTTAAGTTGTTAATGCAAAGGAAAAGTTAATGAAGGAATTGAAACACACTATTCCAGTGAATATGCAAATAAGAAAGCAAACAGCCTTATTATTGATATATACAAAGTTTGACAGACTAAGTCAGTCACAACATTCCTTTAAGCCAAAGCCTAATCCAGATCAAGGACCTAATTATCTTCCAATATATGAAGGCTGACAGAGGTAAGAAAAATGCAGAAAAGTTTGAAGGCAGCAGAAGTTGGTTCTTAAAGTTTAAGAAAAGAAGCCATCTCCATAACATAAAAATACAAGGTGAAGCAGCAAATGCTTATGGAGAAGCTAAAAGTTATCCAGAAGAACTAGGTAAGATAATGGATGAAGGTGGCTACAATAAGCAAAGGATTTTCAAAGAAGATTCACAGTCTTCTATGGAAAAAACATGCCATTTAGGCGTTCCCCAGCTAGAGAGGGTAAGTCAATGTCTGGTTTCAAAGCTTCAAAGGATGGGTAGTAGGGTTGGTTACATGTTTTAGCTGTTGTGAATAGTGTGGCAATAAACGTGTGTAAAGGTGTCTTTTTGTAGAACAATTTTTGTTCCTCTGGGTACAATCCTGCACTCCCCCACTGGAGAGGATCCCCTTGATCTTATGAGAGTGAGAGGGGAGGATCCCATCCACACCCATCATACCCTCCTCCCCCACAGGTTGGAGAGATTGTGAATGATGAGCCCACAGTACCACAGGAGATGGCAGATGGGCCTACCTGTGAGCAACTGAGAGAAATAATTACAGACCCTGCCACAAGAGGCAGTTAGTGGACAGAAATTCTCTTTTTTTTCTTTGTTCTTTTGTTTTTTGTGTATGTGTGAATGCATATGTGAGGGTTCAATTTGCATTCCCCCATATTTCATTGTAATTGTTATTTTTTTAATTAAATTCTTTATTTTAAAATTGTGGGGTACAACTCAGGATTAGGTATACAAATATTCACTGTGAAGGTACCCTTGTTGATGAGGTGTGCCCCCCCTTCCCCAGGTAGTTTGCCACTGCTGCCAGTCCCAATTCCCTGCTCCCTCATGCCCCACAGTTTCCCACTACTATCATTCCTTTTCTTATGGTTATGATGGTTATTCAAGGTCCACTTATGAGTGAGAACATGTAATGCTCCATTCTTTGTTTCTGTGAAATATCACTCAGTATTATAGACTCTAAGTCCATCCAGGTTGCTGTGAAGTTCATGATTTTGTTCTTTCTGTCTGTGTAATATTCCATTGTGTATGTGTGCCACATTTTTTTATCCAGTTCTCTTTTGATGGGCAGCATGGTTGGTTCCATGTTCTTGCGATTCTGAACAATGCTATGATAAACATACGTGTACAGGTATCTTTTTTATAGTGATTTGAGTTCTTCCAGATATATTCCCAGTAGAGGGATTGTGGGGTCATATGGAAGATCGATTTTTAGAACTTTTTAGAAATCACTACACTGTTTTCCACAGAGGCTGTACTAGTTTACACTCCCGCCAACAGTGTAGAAGTGTTCCCTTTTTGCCACATCCTCTCCAACAACTGTTATTTTTTGAGTTATTGATGATGGCCACGCTGACTGGAGTTGGGTGGTATCTCAATGTAGTTTTAATTTGCATCTCCTTGATGACTAGTGAGGCTGAACATTTTTTCATATATCTGTTGCCTGCCCATATGTCTTCTTTTGAGAACTGTCTATTCATATCTTTTGCCCATTTTGTAATGGGACTGTTTGTTTTCTTCTTTTCAGCACGTTTGAGTTCCTTATAGATCCTAATTGTTAGACCTTTGTCAGATATACAGTTGGCAAATTATTTTTCCCAGTCTGTGGGCTGTCTTCCTGCTCTCTTGATGGTTTCTTTGGCTTTACAGAAACTTGTCAGTTTGATAAGGTTCCACTTGTCTATCTTATCTCTTATGGCATGGGTACTTGGGGTATTGATCAGGAATTGGTTGTCAGTTCCAATTTCCATAAGAGTGTCTCCTGCATTTTCTGTGGTTCTTATAGTTTGAGGTTTTATACTTAGGTCTCTGATCCATTTAGAGTTGATTTTTGTGTATGGGGTTAGGTAGGGGTCCTGTTTCGATCTTCTGCATATGGTAGGCCAGTTTTCCCAACAGTGTTTGCTGAATAGTTTCTCCTCTCCCCGATGGTTGGTGCTGGAGGCTTTGTTGAAGATGAGTTGGTTGAGAAATTGAGGTTTTGCTTCTGGAATCTCAATTCTATTTCATTAATCTATATGCTGGTTCTTGTACCAATACCAGATGTTTTGATTATTGTAGCTTTATAATAAAGTTTAAAGTCTGGAAGTATGACACCTCCTGCTTTATTATTTTTATTTTTTATTTTTTCTGAGGATTGTTTTGGCTATCCGTGGTTGTTTATTTTTCCACATGAATCCCTCCATTGTTGTTTCTAGGTCTCAGAAGAATGTTGCTGGTAATTTGATGGGTATTGCATTAAATCTGTAGATTGCCTTAGGTAGGATGGACATCTTCCAATCCATGAGCATGGAATATTTTTCCACTTGTTTGTTTCATCTTTGATTTCTTTGAGCAGTGTTTTGTAGTTTTCATTGTAAAGGTCTTACACATCTCTGATTAGGAAGATGCCTAGGTATTTCATTTTTTTGTGGCTATTGTGAATGGAATTCTGCTTTTTATTTGGGTTTCTGTTTGTTTATTATTAGTGTATAGAAATGCAATTGTCTTTTGTATATTTATCTTATACTCTGAGACTTTACTAAAGTCCTTTTCAGTGCAATGGTTTTTGACAGATTCTCTAGGATTTTTGAGGAATAGAATCATATCATCTGCAAAGAGGGATAACTTGATTTCCTCTTTTCCTATTTGGATACCCCTGATCACCTTCTCTTCTCTGATTGCTCTAGTTAGAACTTCCAAAATTATTTGAATGGGAGGGGTGAGAGTGGGCATCCTTGTCTTGTTCCAGTTTTCAGGGGAAATGTTTCTAATTTCTGTCTGTTTAGCAGTATGCTGGCTGTGAGTTTCTTGTAGATGACTTCTACTATTTTGAGATATGTTCCATCGATGCCTAGATGTTCGAGAGTTTATCAAGAAGTGGTGCTGGATTTTATCAAAAGCTTTTTTGTGTCTAATGATATAATCATGTAGTTTTGTTTTTATGTCTGTTGCAGTATTTAATTACATTTATGGTCTTACGAATGTAGAACAAGCCTTGCATCCCAGGGATGAAGCCTACTTGGTCATGGTGGATGATTTTTTATATGTGTTGCTGAATCTGGTTTGCTAGGATCTTGTTGAGAATTTTAGCATCTATGTTCATCAAGGATATTGACCTGTAGTTCTCTTTCTTTGTTAGATCTTTACCTGTCTTGGGTATCATTGTGATGTTAGCTTCATAAAATGATTTGGGGAGAGTTCCATCTTTCTCAATTGCCTAGAATACCTTCAATAGGATTGGTATCACTTCCTCCATACAAGTTTTTTGCAATTCAGCTGGAAAGCCATCTGGACCCGGGGATTTTTTTGTAAGTAGATTTCTTATGACATAGTCAATTTCGTGGATTATTATTGGTCTATTTAGGGTCTCTATTTCTTCTTGTTTTAACCTGGGGAGGTTGTGTGATGTCAGAAAGTCCTCCATTTCCTTTAGGTTTTCAAGATTGTTTCCATAAAAGTGTACATAGTAGTCTCTGATAATCTTGTTTATTTCTTCAGGGTCAGTTGTACCTTCATCTTTTGTGTTTCTGATTGAGTTTATTTGGGCTTTTTCTCTCTTTTTCTTGTTCAGTCTAGCTAGGGGACCATCAATCTTGTTTATCCTTTCAAAGAACCAACTTTTTGTTTCATTGATGTTTTTGTATTATCTTTTTGTCTTCTATGTCTCGGATTTGGGCTTTTATTTTGGTGATCTGGATTCTTCTGCTAAAGTTAGGGTTTTGATGGTCTTGCCTTTCCAGCTTCCTTAGGTGGCTTGTTAGGTTGTTAACTTGTGATCTTTCCATTTTCTCCCTGTGTGTGTTTTTAGAGATATGAATTCCCTTCTTTCTACTGCTTTCATGGCATCTCAGAGGTTTTGGTAAGATGTTTCTTAATTTTCATTTGTTTCCAGGTATCTTTTAATCTCTGTTTTGATTTCCATGTTGACCCAGGAGTTGCTTAGCATCATGCTATTTAGTGTCCATGTCTTTATGGGTTTGGGCAGAATTTTGTTGGTGTTGATATTTATTTCTATTCCACTGTTGTCTGAGATGTTGCATGGCAGAATTTCAATCTTATGAAATTTCTTTATGTTTAATTTATGGCCAAGGATGTGGTCAATCTTATAGTACATTCCTTGTGGTGATGAGTTGTATGTATATTCTGTGGTCGTTGTATAGAGTGTTCTGTAGGTATCAATGAAGTCCATTTGGTCAAGAGTCATACTGAGGTTCTGAATCTCTTTGCTGATTTTTACCTTGATGATCTGTCTAGGGTTGTGTGTGGGGTTTAAAGTCCCCAGCTATGATAGTGTTAGAGTAAATATCTTTTTTAAGTTTTCCTAGAAGCTGCTTTATGAAAATTGGTGCTCTTATTTTGGGTGCATATATGTTTGGGATGGATATTTCTTGTTGATTGATCGAACCTTTTATCATTACATAGTGACTTTCTGCATTGTTTTTAATTTTTGATAGCTTAAAGGGAATTAAGTCTGCTATTAAGATCACAATTCTTGCTTTCTTTTGTGTTCTGTTTGCCTGAAATTTTGCTTCCTATCCTCTTACTTTGAGTCTGTGAGTGTCCTTTTTGGTGAGATGAGTCTCTTGGAGACAATATATTGTTGCCTCATGATGTTTTATTCATTTTGTCATTCTATGTCTTTTCAGTGGTGCATTTAGTACATTCACATTCTGACTAATTATTGAAATGTGAGAGTTTATCCCTGTCATGAGGTTCTTATAGAGGTGTTGTTTTTCCTCTTTGTTGTGTTTCTTTTTATTTTTATGTTGATTCATGTATGTTTTCAATCTTTTTCTTGCATTCTTGTGAAGAATGTTGCCATTCTTTTGTTCCTTTCTTCTGTGTTTAATACTTTCTTAAGTGTTTCTTGTAAAGCTGCTCTAGAGGCAGCATAAATTCTTAGGGATTGACTGTCTGGGAAAGATTTTAATTCTCCCTCACTTATGAAGCTTAACTTAGCTGGGCAGGCTATTCTTGGTTGAAATTGTTTATCTCTGGAAACTTGAAGATTGGACTCCAAGCTCTCCTAGACCGAAGTGTTTCTGTAGATAAATTTGCTGCTATTCTAATTGGTCTTCCGCAGTAGATAGTCTGACCTTTTTCTCTTGCTTCCTTTATACCTACTTTGTTTAGGCAAATTACTATATGTCTAGGAATTGGTCTTCTCATTTGTTGTCTAGCAGGGATTCTCTGAATCTCTTTGAATGGTAACATCACTGATGAGATGAGGGAAGTTTTCTAGAATAATTTCATGGAATGTTTGTTCCAGGGTGGTCTCTGTCTCTTTTTCTGCCTCAGGAAGTCCAACTACTCTTAGGTTCAGACTCTTGAAATAATTGCTTGTCTCTTGAAGGTTTTGTTCTGTCTTTTTAAGTTTCTTTTCTATGTTTTTGACAGTTTGGGGCAGCTCTATATTTTGGTCCTCAAGCTCAGAGATTCTTTTTTTCTGCTTGACTAAATCTGCTTTTCATGCTTATCCATTTGTTTTTTTATTTCATTCACAGTATTCTTTTCTGCTGCTATCTCAGTTGTCAACTCCTTCCTCTTTTCTTCTTGTCTCTCCTCAATTCTTTTATTCTATTAATGTCTTGATATCTGTGTTTGTAGTTTGAGACCAGTCATTCTGGGGGTTCTTCATTGTTTGCATTCCAAAGTCTGTTTTCTCAGTGTCTGACCTCCCAGGCGTCTGTGTGAGACCCAGATTCTTCTTTTGGTTTTTCTTCATTTGTGTAGATTTTCCTCCCTCTCACCTTTACCCCCCCTTCTTCTTTAATTTTGTTGTTCAGGGATGGTGGGGTTACTTTTACTTCTGTTTGCTCAGTCTCCTATTCTTCCTTATGTGGGTCCTCTGGCTTTGTTCAATTCTGAAGATGGACTTTGGGTTGGGGGCTGTAATTTTTCAGTTTTGAGATTTAATTGAGGATGGAGCTGTGATTCAAAATCTATCTGCAAATCTCAGTATCCACCGACAGGTGTATAGGCACCCTGGAACTCACTTCCCACTGCCTTACAATCTGTCCATACAGTGGGGGTATAGTCTTGCTCCCTGGAAACAGAGGTAAGTAAAAGGAAAATAATGGAAAAAGGAATGAGAGGGGGCAAGAGGAAGGTGGAGTGAGACTAGAGTAGGAGGGAAAACAGATAGACGTACCAACTAACAAATGAAAATAGACACAAAGACAGAAAATATTTTTTTTTAAAAAAACTAAAACATACAGATAATCATACAAACACACAGTCCAACAAAAACCTGCCTATTGATGTACTCTTCCCATATACAGATAGTCTAAAGAATAGAAAAAAAATCAGTAAAATAAGAGAAACAAAGCAAATATGAAAACATTATCAAAAGCAGAAAGAAAGAGAAAAAACTAAAAAAAAATAAACAAAACAAACAGACAAAAGTTAAAAAATGAAAACAAGAAACCAAACTCGATCTGAGGTCGTTTCTGTAAGTCCAACACCCTTTCAGCTTTGGTTTCTAGGCCCTCCATTCTGCTCTCAGTGCAGGCAGATAGGGTTACTCACAACTTGGGTCAGATACCACAGGCCTACTTTGGAAGGAGAGTGGATCAGGTCTGAACTTACCCTGCTTGCTGCCTGTCAAGTCTGCCACTCAGATCTTACTTGTTTGTGTGCAATCCAGCATGGGGAGGGGTTTCTGTCTCTCCCAGTTTGATGAAATTACCTTAAGTCCAAGTTGAAGGCTGAGCAGAGCAGGGTGGGGCAATACAGATTTCTGCCTGGTCCTAGATCCCAAGTTGGAGGCTGGGAGAGCCTGGCAGAGCTGGGTGGGACAATGCAGGTCTCTGTCTAGTCCTGGAACAGAGACAATGACTGTGGTCAGTGTCTCCTCACCAGGCAAGGGGCAACCCTCCAGGTCTCACCATCATCTCTCTCAATGATCAGATCTGGGACTCCAGCTGATCCGCTATAACAAGTGATGATGTGGGCCAGGTGTCAGGCAATGAGAATCAGCTAGATTCTGCAGGCTTTTCTCTGAAGGTCCCATGAGCAGCAGGCAATCTTGCATGCACCTGTGCTTCTATCTTAGTGTGGTGGGGGTTTGCATTCACCCTCAGAGGGAGGGCCCAGGTGCATTAACCTGAGTCTCCCCTCAGACAGACTTTTACTCTCCCATCAACACACACCTATTCACACAGAGAGTCTTTATGGACACTTGCTTTTGCAGAGACTCTCACAGTCTGACCTATCCAATCGCCATCTTATGCTTCTGTATGTTATTGTTATTCTGTTTTTTTTTAAGTTATTCTTTTGCTTTGGTTTAGTGTGTGTGTGAGGGTTAGATTTGCATTCTCCCCTTTTCATTTTTCATTTTTATATTTTATTCTTCTTTTGGTTTAGTGTGTGTGAATGTGTATCTGAGAGTTCAATTTGCATTCTGCTCATCTTTTTATGCTTTTTTCTCTCTTGTTTTTGTTGTGCATGCATGTATTTGTGCATGTGCATTTGCTCAATTTTTCAGTTTTTTTCCTTTTTTGTGTTTTCTTTTCTGTTAGTTTTGGTTGAAGTTTATTTTTTGTATTCTTTTTGTCATTTTTTGGCTTTTTTTTAAACTTGTTTTTTTTTAAACTTGTTTTTGCTTTACTTTTCAGTGGTTTTTAAAAAATTTTTTGTCCATTCTGTGTCATTCTACTTTTCTCTGTTTTTCTCATTACTGATACTTTATCTTGGATTCAGGAGGTACACACATGCACCCATTGCATCATCATATAAAGTGGTGATGAGAAGTAGGCCTCAGGAGGCCCATACACTAGTCAGGGAACATTTTAACTTGCAAGTAGTTTCTGAATCTTAACTCTCCACCCTCCACTTTATTCAACTCTCAAAACTTCAAAAACAACAATGCTTCCCACCCCCAGTACTATTTCAAAATAGAACAAATTCAGAGACTCTAATCAAGACAGAATAGAGGGCTGAGCAAACAACAGAAGTGAAAGCACCACCACTATGACCGAATAATGGAATTAAAGAGAAAAGAAAGAGATCTGTCACAAGTAAGGAAAAATCAGCAGAAGAACACAGGTAATTCACAGTGTACCAAAGAGGCAACACCAGAAAAATCAGACCTCAAACCCCCCCAAAATGGAAATCACCAATGATTGACCCCAGAATACAACAGGGATTAGGAAATGGAAGGAAAGAGTGACTAAGACTTGAGAAAGACAAGATGCAACACTGAAAGAACTTGCAACAGAGTTTATGGCCATATAAACTTCATCCAGGAAATAAATAACAAGATGAAAAGCATGGAAAGCAGAATCAAACAAGCAGAAGAATCTCAGAGTTTGCAAACTACAATATGAAATTAACCTGATCTGTAAAAAACATAGAAAAAAACTCAGCAAGAAAGAACAAAGCATCCAAGAGATGTGCCATTACATCAACTGGTCAAACTTACATCTGATTTGTATCCCAGAAGAAGAAAAGGAAATGGAAAATACCTTGGAGAAAGTATTCCAGGAAGTTATCCAAGAAAACGTTCTCCATCTTAGCAAAGATACAACCATCCAAACACAAGAAATACAGAGAATCCCCACAAGACATCAAATGAAAAGACCAACCGCTAGACATAGTAATTCATCTACACAGAGTGGGTATTAAAGAAAAAAGTCCTAAAGGCAGAGACAAAGAAAGGTCAAACTATCTGCCAGGGAAGGCCAATCAGAATAGCAGTAGACATATCAGCAGAAATACTGCAAACTGGAAGAGACTGGAGTCTGATACTCAAAGTCCTCAAAGATAAACAATTTCAGCCAATAATTTCTACCCAGGTAAGCTAAGCTTCATTAGCAATGGAGAATTAAAATCCTTCCCAGACTTCCAATCCCTAAAAGACTATGCTGCTTCCAGGATATCTCTATAGAAGAAGCTCAAGAAGGTATTAAACACAGAAGAAAAAAAGAAAAGAAAAGAAAGAAAAGAACAACCATGTACTCCTCACAAATAAGAAAAAACATAGACTCAACATAACATACCTCGTGACTGCAAGATTCCAAATACACACATATATCAACCCAAGAGTTAAAAGGAAAGAAAACAAAAGCCACATGTCAGGGATAAATCCTCATATTTCAATAATTAGTCTGAATATCAACGGATTAAATGCACTACTGAAAAGACATAGAATGGCAAACAGGATGAAAAAATTGATCTAACAATAGGCTGCCTCCACAAAACACATCTTCTCTATAAAGGACATCTACAGATTCAGAGTTGAAGGATGGAAAACAAACTTTTGGGAGAATGGAAAACAAAAGAAGGCAAGAGTAGTGATCTTAATGTCAGAAAAACAAGCTTTAAGCTATCAAAATTTTAAAAAGAGATGGAATGGCATTATATAATGATAAAAGGTTCAATTCATCAATAAGAAATAACCTAAACATATATGCTGCAACACAGGAGCACCAGCTTTTATAAAATAACTACCAAGTAAACTAAAAAAAGACAATGACTCTAATGCTATCATACCTGAGAATTTAAATACCCCACTAATAAACCTAGATAGATCATCGATGCAAAAAATCTACAAGGAGATCCAGAACCTCAACATGACACATGACCAAATGGGCTTAATAGATACCTACAGAACACTTCACCCAGCAAACATAGAATATACATTCTACTCATCACCACATGGAACAAACTCCAAAATTGATCACATCTTTGGCCATAAATCAAGCATAAACAAATTTAGCAAGATAAAAATACTGCCATGTATCTTCTCAGACCACAGTGGTATAAAAAAAACCAAAAAACAAAATTTCCCAAAACCCACAAAGACATGGACACTACACATCATAATGTCGAACAA
This sequence comes from Carlito syrichta, assembly GCF_000164805.1. Lineage (NCBI taxonomy): Eukaryota > Metazoa > Chordata > Mammalia > Primates > Tarsiidae > Carlito > Carlito syrichta. Next base: position 352,741 of record NW_007252040.1, read on the forward strand.
CTCCTGTGTCAGCATAGAAAACAAAACAAATCAAATGATTTCTGGAAATAAATGAAAATCAAGAAACATCTTACCCAAACCTATGAGATGCTATGAGAGAAGTGCTAAGAGGGGAATTCATATCTCTACGAACACACATCAGGAAAACAGAAAGATCACAAGTTGACAGCTAACAAATAACCTAAGGGGGCTGGAAAGACAAGATCGCCAAAGCCCTTCAGCAGAAGACTCCAGATCACCAAAGTAAAAGCCCACATACAGAACTAGAAGACAAGAATATCATAGAAAAAAATCAGTAAAACAAAAAGTTATCTCTTTGAAAGGATAAATAAGATTGATGGATCCCTAGCCAGAAGGCCCAAGAAGAAAAGAGTAAAACCCAAATAAACATAATCAGAAAAGCAAAAGATCAAGTCATAACTGACCCTGAAGAAATACAAAAGATTATTAGAGACTACTATGCACACTAGTATGGAAACAAACTTGACAAACTAAACAAAATGAAAAACCTTCTGACATCATACAACCTCCCAAGTTTGAAACAAGAAGAAATTGAGACCCTAAATAGACCAATAACAACCTGGGGGATTGACTCCATCATAGAAAACTACCAGCCGGGCTCGGTGGCTCAGCCTGTAATCCCGCGCCTTTGGGAGGCTGAGGTGAGTGGATTGCCTGAGCCCGCAGGTTCGAGACCTGTCTGGGCAACTTGGCGAGACCTCATCTC
>NW_007252040.1:353668-376372 GCF_000164805.1 Carlito syrichta
CTGCACTCCAGTCTGGGTGACAGAGTGAGACTCCAACTCAAAAAAAAAAAAAACTACCAACAGCAACAACAACAATAAAAACTTGGACCAGACAGCTTCCCAGCGTAATTCTACAAAACATACAAGGAGGAGCTAATATCAATCCAATTGTAAGTATTCCAGTCAATTGAGAAAGATGGAATACTCCCCAAACCATTTTACAAGTTATCATCACACTAATACCCAAACCAGATAAACATTCAACAAAGAGAGAGAAGTGCAGGCTGATATTCCTGATAAATATATGCAAACTTTCTCAACAAGATTTTAGCAAATTGTATCTAATAATACATCTCAAAATTAGCCATCATGACCAAGTAGGCTTCATCCCCAGGATACAGGGCTTGTTCAACATCTGCAAGACCATAAATGTAATTAAATACATCCACAGATGTTAAAAATAAGAAGCACATGATACTATCATTAGACACAGAAGAAGCTTTCAACAAAATTCAGCATCCTTTCTTGATAAAAACTTTTGAATACATAGGCATAGAGGTAACATATCTCAAATAGTAAGAGCTATCTATGGTAAATCCACAGCCAACATATTACTAAATGGACAGAAATTGGAAGCATTTCCCCTGAAAAATGGAACAACACAAGGCTGCCCACTCTTACCCCTCCTGTTCAACAGAGTGTTGGAAGTCCTAGACAGAGCAATCAGACTAGAGAAGGAACTAAGTGCTATCCCAATAGGAAAAAAGAAAGCTATGTTATCCCTCTTTGCTAAAAATATGATTCTATACCTTGAAAACCCAAGAGAATCTGTCAAAAACCTACTTGCACTGATAAAGGAATTTAGCAAAATCTCAGGGTACAAAATCAATGTGCAAAAGTCAGTTGCATTCTTATACTCTAACACAAAAAAACAGGGAGACAACCAAATAAAAACCACAATCCCATTTACAATACCCACCAAAAAAGAAAAAAGAAAAAGAAAGAAATACCTTGGCATCTTCCTAATCAGAGATGTGAAAGACCTTTATAACGAAAACTACCATCACTGCTGAAAGAAATCCAAGAATACACAAACAAATGGAAAAATATTTGATGCTCATAAGTTGGAAAAACAAATGTTAAGAGGTCTGCCCTATCAATGGCAATCTATAGATTCAATGCAATATCCATTACATTGCCAACATCATTCTTCTCAGACCTGGAAATGACAGTAGGAAAATTCATATTGAAACATAAAATACCATGAATAGCCAAAACAATTCTTAGCAAAATAAAAAAAGTGGGAGCTATCACACTTCCAGGTTTTAAATTTTACTGTAACTCTGCAATAATTCAAACTACTAGGTAGTGGTACAGGAACAGTTGTATAAACCAATGGACCAAGATAGAGATTCTGGAAGCAAAACCTTAATTTATCAAGCAACTCATCTTCAACAAAACCTACACCAACAACCACTGGGAGAGGAGGGCCTATTCAGTAAACCGTGCTGTGAAAACTGGTTGGCCACATGCAGAAGATTGAAACAGGATCCTTACCTATCTATCACCATAAATAAACATCAACCCTAAATGGATTAAAGACCTAAATGTAAAATCTCAAACTATAAGAATCTTAGAAAACACAGGAGACATCTTTACAGAAATTGGAATAGACAACCAATTCCTGATCAAAACCCCAGGTATCCATACAATACGAAATAAGATAGACAAGTGGGAACTCATCAAACTGAAAAGCTTCTGCAAAGAAAAGAAACCATCAAGAGAGTGGAAAGACAGTCCATAGAATAGGAAAAGATATTTGCCAACTGTACATCTAACAAAGGCCTACCATCTAGAATCTACAAGGAATTCAAAGGTGCCAAAAGGAAAAACACAAACAGCCTCATTATAAAGTGGGAAAAGATACAAATACACACATATCAAAAGAAGATGTACTAGCATCCAACAAATACATGAAAAAATTCTCAGTCTCACTAATCATCAGAGAAATGCAAATCAAAACCACACTGCAATATCACCTAACTCCAGTAAGAATGGCCATCATTAATAAAACAAAAAACAACAGATGCTGGAGAGGATGAAGAATTCAACCGCAATGAAAAACAGTGTGGCAATTTCTAAAAGAACTAGAAATTGACCTTTCATATGAACCAGCAATCTCTCTCCTGGAAATATACCTGGAGAAACACAAATCATTCTATCAAAAATATGCCTGTGCATGCATGTTTATTGTAGCACTATTCACAAAAGCAAAAACATGAAACCAACCATGCTCCCCATTAAAACTGGGCTGGATAAAAAAAAAATGTGGTACGTATACATGATGCAATATTATGCAGCCATAAAGGACAAAATTAAGGACTTCACAGCAACTTAAATGGATTTGGAGTCTATCACACTCAATGGTCTGTTACAGAAGCAAAGAACTGAATACCACATGTTCTCACTCATAAGTGGGCCCTGAACAATAATCACATGAACACAAGGGAGAGATCAGCAGTCACTGAGGGAAGGAGAAGTGTGGGGAGCATGTGACAAAACAAAGGGTAACAGATCCACTACCAGGGGAATATGGGCCAGTTGGAAGACCAAACTTCACCTGCATGCAGCCTACCTAAGTATTTAATCCTCATTTGTACCCCACATCTCTATTTTAAAAAGCTGCAAAGGGTAGGCTGATTCTCTTCTTAGGGTGCATCTGGTGGTTTTAAGTTAAAACCTGTGCTCACTTACCATTCCAAAAATCCTAGGCCCTGAAGATTTATGCTAAACCTGGTCTACCTGTGCTCTATAAATGGAACAACAATACTTGTATGACAGCACATCTGATTACAGCATGATTTAGTAAATATTTTATGCACACTGTTGAGACCTACTGCTCAGAAATAAAATTTCTTTCAAAATATTACTGCTCATTGATAATGCATCTTGTCACCTAAGAGCTCTGATGGAGATGTACAAGAAAGTTAATATTACTTTCAAACCTGTTAACACAACTCTCATTCTGCAGTCCAGTCTTTTCAACTTTTTAGTCATATTACTTAAGAAATAGACTTCAGAAAGCTACAGCTTCCCTAGATAGACCCTGATGGATCTGAGCAAAATACATTGAAAATCTTTAGAAAGTATTCACCATTCTAGATGTCATTAAGAATATTCTTGATTCATGGGAGGAAATAAAAATATCAGCATATACACAATGGAATATTATGCAGTCATAAAGAAGGACACATATATGGACTCTGCAGCAACTTGGATGGATTTGTAGTCAGCCATACTCAGTGATTTATCACAGAAACAGAGAACAGAGTTCCATATGTTCTCACTCATAAACGAACCTTGAACAATTATAATGCTATAAGAAAGCGATTGACAGTAGTGGGAAACTGTCAGGGGATGGTGGGGGGGGGATTGGCAGTTGAGGGAAACTGCTAGGGGAGGGAGGGGGATACCTCATCAACAAGGGTACCTGCATAATCAATGTTTATACACCTAATCCTAAAAAGTACCCCACATCTTTATAATAAATTAAAAAAATAAAATAAAATAAATTTTAAAAAAGGAATTACACCAAAAAAAAAAGAAAAAAAGAAAAGAAATTCCAGGTAGAATTTAAGTTATGGGTTTTAGAAAGCCACAAGCACAATTTTAAAAATTAGAAGCAAAGCTAGAAACAGGCAGAGACGTGCACATAGTTTTAGCCATGCTGATGGAAGATGGACTTATTTGGAAAATCTGAAGAAAATAAACAAGCAAAACAAAACACAATTTTCATTATTGTTTATCCTTCTAAAATATCTCTAAATGTAGCACTATTCACAATAGCAAAAACATGGAACCAACCATGCTGCCCATTGAAAGTGGACTGGATAAAAAAATATGGTACATATACATGATGAAATATTACACAGCCATAAAGAAGAAAAAATCATGGACTTTGCAGCAACTTGGATGGGTTTAGAGTCTATCATACTCAGTGATCTATCACAGAAACCAAGAACTGAGTACCACATGTTCGCACTCATAAGCAGATCCTGGATATTTACCATAATACTACAAGAAAGGAATTGGCAGCAGCGGAACACTGCTAGGGGAGAGTTGGAGGGGTAGGGCACATAGCATCAGTAAGGGTACCTGATCCCAAGCCAGGTGAAGTGGGGACCAAAGGGAGGCCCAAACTTCACCTATTTATTGACTACTTATGTACCTAATCCTGAACTGTACCCCACATCTTAAAAATAAAACAAGAAAACTAAAAAAAAATCAACATTATCAAAAGTTTGAAAGAAGTTGATTTCAGTCCTCATGGATGATTTTGAGAGGCTCAAGACTTCAGTGGAAGAAGACACAACAGATGTGGTGGAGATGGAAAAATAACTTTAATTAGGATTGGAGCCTGAAAATGTGTCTAAATTGCTGCAATGTTATGATTAAATTTGAATGGATGAGAAGTTGCTGCTTACAGATGAGCAAAGAAAGTGGCTTTTGAGATAGACTCTACTCTTGGCAAAGATGCTCTATAAACATTGCTGAAAAGACAATAAGACAATTGAGAGAAGAGATTCCAATTTTGAAAGAAGTTATTCTGTAGATAAAATTCTATCACACAGCATTGCAGGTTACAGAATATTTTCTTTTTTAAGAGAGAAGGTCTCACTATTTGGCTCAAACTAGAGTGCATTAGAATAATCATAGCTCACTGCAGCTTCAAGCTCCTGTACTCAAGGAATCCTTCCACCTCAACCTCCTGACTGGCTGGAACTACAGGTGTTTGCTACCATGCCTGACTAACATCTTTAACTTTTTAAGAGACGGGGTCTCGTTGTGTTGCTAAGACGAGTCTCAAACCCCTGCCCTCAAGTGATCTTCCTACATCAGTCTTCAAGGAGGGATTATGGGCATAAAGCCACCACACCTGGCTCTACAGAGAAGAGCAAAAGGAAGAGTCAATTGATGCTGCAAACTTCACTGTTGTCTTATTTTAAGAAATTGTCACAGCTACCCACTCCAACCTTAAGCAATCATCACCCTGATCAGCTAGCAGCCATCAACACTAACGTAACACCCTCCACTAGTTAAAAGATTAGAACTTGCTGAAAGGCTCAGATGATCATTGGCATTTTTAGCAATAAAGTATTTTAAATTAAGGTATGCCCATTTTTTTAGACATAATATTATTATACCCTAATAGATTATATTATATTTAATGTAAGCATAACTTTTATATTCACTAGGGAATCAAGAAAATGTGTGTATCTTGCTTTATTGTGGTAATTACTTTCCATTTGAATAATCTCTGTGTGTGTGTGCACACGCATGCACGCACATGCATGTGCACGCATATGCCCATGTGTGTATGTGTGTATGTCTACATGTCTGGAATCAATGTGTGCTAAGAGCAAAAACAGAGTTGTTATACCTGTTATAGTCTACCGGGTGCAAAGAAACACTAGTCATTTATGAATAAAATTTTCTTTAATTTGTACAGTGTGCCAGATATCACCCTAGGAATCAGAAGGCATAATGCTGATCTTACTCTCAGAGGAGACAAGGTTACTCAAATGGATATAGCACAAGTTAATAAGAGATAAATTTCTAATCAAAAAGTAGATAAGTAGTCACAAAAGTTAAGGGAACGGGGGAGTACATTTCTAAATAGATAATCAGAGATGATTTTATGACCAAAATATAATCTAATTAACCCTTGAAATATTTTCCCCACATATATATCTCTCATTCTGACTTTAAATATTGAAAAGAAACTTTCAAAAGCATCTGTCCATCATAACATACTATCACATTCAAGTACTCAATGATGAGATGATAAAAATATAGTAACTGTAAGCTTCCTGTTCTTGGAAGTCTGAATAATGGAAAGGATGTGAAATTGTTTAAATTTCAGTACTTCAGGATAAAACAAAATCATTACTAATGAATATATGTTTGTATATGCATTAAATGAGAACTTCAAGTGACTACTGCTATCACAAATAAAAATCATACTGACTTTCAAATATTAAATCTTATAAATTATATGGAAGTGTTAGGGATCACGAATAAGTCAAAAAACAACAGGTGCTGGCATGGCTGTAGAAAAAAGGAAACATGTCTACACTGTTGATGGGAATGTAAGCTAGTTCAACCTCTGTGGAGAGCAGTGTGGTGATTTCTAAAAGAACTAAAAATTGATCTTTCATATGATCCAGCAATCCCTTTCCTGGGAATATACCTGGAGGAGCATAAATTGTTCTACCAAAAAGACACTTGGACACACATGTTTATTGCCATACTATTCACAATAGCAAAAACATGGAACCAACTGTGTTGCCCGTTGAAAGGGGACTGGATGAAGAAAATGTGGTAAACGTACACAATGGAGTATTAAAGCCTAAAGAAAACAAAATAGTGGACATCATAGCAACTTGGATGCAGTTGGAGACCATCATACTAAGTGAACTATCAAAGAAACAAAGAACTGAATACCACATGTTCTCACTCATAACCACTTATGAACCCCAAATGTTAGTGCAAGGGAGGGGTTGGCAGTCACTGGGTATTGCTAGAGTAGGGAGGGAGAAAGAAAGGTGGCAGGTGACATCACATAGGTACCTAGTTCAGGGGGAGAGAGAATCACCTGAAAGGCTAGTTTGTAGTAAATTTATGTGCAGCCTACTTATGCAGTAAATTCTCACTTGTATTCCACAACTCTATAATAAATCAATTATTTAAAAAATAATAAGGAAAACCCTTTTTGAAGAAGTCCACAGTCTCCAAACTCAAGAAGTACACAAGGACGCTGAAAAAAATAAAGGCTTTCACAAGATTAGAACATAATGTCTCTCAGAAAAGGGACATGGATGAAAATTAAATGACCATCAGCCATTCTTAACTTTGGTGCCATGGGCCATTGTGACAATCTGGTGAAGCCTACAGTCCCCTTTTCAACTAAAGTAGATGTTTGTGAATATGTTCAATCATATATAGAGAATTACAAACAAAACCAATGTATCAAACCATTATTCTTTCTATGGATTGAATGAAAGTCTATGAGCCCAAATTTAAGAATGCTTGCACATCTGTTCACTCGAAGTCTAAGCATGGAACCTGTAAAGCTAATTTTCATGAGCCTCATTTTGTCAGCCTTGGAAAAAAAAAGAGCAGTAATAGTAATTCATTATGATCCCATGGCATTGAGGTAAGGATTAATAACACAGCACATGTACTATATTTTTAAGTGCCTAAAAGATATTGCTTATTAAGATTTTATACATTTCCCCATCCTACTCTCTTGACTGTGGCAGAAAAGTAAACTCCCTAAGGGAACTGTTTCATATATGCTAACGACAAATTGTTCAGTTTCAAGGAGAGGACAAATGTCAGTTTCTTTTTCAAGAATATGTCCCTGTTAATGATATGATAATTATTAAATGTTTATTTCCCTGGGTCATCCAGGATCAGGCTATTCAATTTTTATATTTCCAAAGGCTTACTATCAGAATGAACCAAGAAGTCAGTTCAGTAGAAAATTATAGGTGGGGGGACGGCTCTTTTGAAAACAAGTCTTTTTTAAAAAAGAGATATTTGAAGAACTAGAAGCTCTAAATAATTCCATTCAATTTTAAAGCAGATTTAAATGGACTAATTCTGGGAACACCTCCACGGACAATAATAAGCAGGAAAAAAAAGAAGGTAGTCTGTCGGAACTAAAAAGTCAGCCTCTACCTGGGAGAAAGCTCCTTAGCTGGCATAAGGCCATAAGCCTTGGTCCTGCCTCATTAGTGCCTTTGCAGAGCAGTACAAATTCTTCACCGGGAAAGCTTTATCTGCAAAGAAACATTGGCACTGTGTTATAAGCATGGATAATAGTTTACCTATTTTTAATGGGGGAAAAACACAATGTTTTTCTGCTGGAGAAGTACTTGACTTCTTTCTTCCCATGTGAAAATACAGTGGTGGAAATCAGGAAATGAATAGGTCTTAACCTCCGCACCGTGCTTCCTCATAACCCACTCCCCATGCCAGCATTCACCTTCCCACACACACAACATTCTAAATAATAGAGACAATTCAGCACACATATAGTTTCAAAAATGTAGTTGCCAGTAGGAAGCTAAAGGAAAGCCTTCATGTAGTGAAGAAAATAAAAAATCTTTCCCCCATATGAGCCCTGTCTCTGCTTCCCAAAAATAGGAAGAACTAACGCTTCTGTCTTTGGGAACTCATGGCTTCTGGCCATTCTCCTTCAGTTGGAGAGCCCTGAGAATTTGCTCCAACTGCCCCATCTGCTGTGCCATCTATGGGAAGAAAAATGTTCTTTTTTTGTCACTCTAGCTAGATAATTTCAGGCAAATAACTTATGACTCTATAACACATGTCATCATCTGTAAATCAGAAATGGTAATAATACCTAATTCAAAAGTTTGTCGTGGTAAGTCAACTAACTTATTTAAACTGATTAGAAAAATGCCTAGCATATAAAGTCTTTTATAAATAAGTACAAACAGACAAACTTATTACACACTCTCTCTTCAGGACTTATAAATTGATATTTAAAAAGTCACAAAATCATCATGTGTATATTCCATGACTGGAAACTTTCCTACTAGAAATCTAATAACCATGTGCCAGACTGTCCACTCAAGTCAAAGGAAGTGCCATCCTCAGACTGAGTTACTTAGAAAAATGCAAACATATTTAGTGGTGCTAACCTATGGCATTCTGCTTTATGGAAAACTAAAGAAGGCTATTTTATTTGGAGAGAGAAGACGAGCATTAGTTTATTCAACAGATATTTTTGGAAAACAAAAATAGAGAAAAAACATTTTTAAAAAATATGATTTTGTGTACAATCAAAAATGAGTGATAGAGAAGTGGCCTTTACCTCCTTACCTCTGCTTCTCCATTTTCCCTGCAGTCTTGATCAACATAGGGATGAAAGCTCAAATATTAAATTAAATATGTATGAACATAATAGAGTGACTCTTCCAAGGTTCAGAGCCTTATATGAATAACTGTATTCACAGGAAAAGAGAGAATTAGGGGTTTCAACTTTGTCCAAAAAAAAGGGTGAGTTTTGGGACAAAATTCTGTAAAGTATGTACTAATCATACTGTTCTGTGTCCTACTCCATTTTTTAGGGAGCCATATTCAAGCAATAGAAAATAAAGGTAGTAAAACTAAGTGAGCACAAGGTATTTACAGTTGTTGGTCTATGTAATTGGTTGTAGCATGGTAAGAGGTGAAGGCAGACACCTTTTCTATACTTATAATAACTATTAATACTAAAAAGTAGCCATCAATGGTGAAATGCAAGCAGGGGAGGGCATCACGCCTGGGGAGGACAGGGTGACATGGGATACCACCTCAGCAACCAAGGTAGGAAGAGAAGAAGAAATAAATTTTATGATCACATTTAAACATGACTTGAGGATGTTCTAAAATAACTAGGATATGGAGACAAACCTGACCAGGTTGCAAAGGAAACAAAACAGAATTTTTTTTTAAATCTGACAATTAATTTAATATACTCTCAGGCTGTTTAGCCCTATCTCAGACACACTAAATTTATTAAGGATAGAATCAAACGTTCTGAGTTTGAATAAACACTCCAGGTGATGTTGATGCACACTCAATTTAAGAGCAATACAATATGATGTTTGAGACCCTTCAGCAGACTTTAGTCTAGAACAGTGATTCTCAACCAGGAGAATTTATGCCATATATGAAGACATTTTTATTCATTACAACTGGGAGGGTGGGGGTGATACTCACAATTAATGTGACACAAGGTCTCACTATATTGCCTAGGCTGGTCTGGAACTCCCGGGCTCAAGCAATTCTCTCATCTCAGCTTCCCAAGTTGCTGGGATTATAGGCATGAACCACCATGTCAGGCAAACAAATATATTTATGACATGTTTTCACACTATACCTTTCACCTACCACATGAGCTCTAGAGAACAAGACTAGGTTGTCTTTGCCTTCATTACTTATTATTTATTTTCTAGGGTGGAGAACTCTGCAGGTACTGAGTAAGGAGTTCAACAAGCAATTAATAGCATCTCAAATAGATAGTGACTTGAGGAAATAAGCACTGCTCAGAGCTCTGAAAGTAGAGTTGTTGAGAGGACAAAACTAGGCTGAGGACAGCAATGCACCTGGGTTTGAAACCCATTGCCACAGATTGTTGGCTTTAGGCAAAAAATAATAATAATAATAGCCTCTTTGTGCCTTGAATCCTTCATCTGCAATACCTACTTTTTAGAATTGTTGATATTATTAAATAAGGTGAAACATGGGATACATTTGGTACAAGGCTTGGAATATGCTTACAGTTTCATCAATAGTAACTGATAATTTTTCTTGTCAGACATTTTTGGATATTCTGTTTTTATTTCTCTAAATACATTCACCTCAAGTAAGGATTTTTTTTTTTTTTTTTTGAGTTGGAGTCTCACTCTGTCACCCAGACCGGAGTGCAGTGGCCGCTCCCGGCCACCGCAGCCTCGACCTGCTGGGCTCCGGCGATCCTTCTGCCTCAGCCTTCCGAGTAGCCGGAACTACAAGCGTGCGCTACCATGCCCGGCTGATTTTTTGATTTATTGTAGAGATGAGGTCTCGCTGCCCAGGCGGGTCTTGAACCCGCGGGCTCAGGCAGTACGCTCACCTCAGCCTCCCAAAGTGTGGGATTACAGGCTGAGCCACCGAGCCCAGCTAAAATAAGGATTTTAAACCTGCTAAATGTTTGTTTCAAAATCAATCAGTAGTTTTGAAAGACTTAAACTATCCATACTAAGTATATTTAAGCACTGTGTTATAAAATAAATGAAGAGCACCCACATGAAGAGAGCAAAGGCTGTTTATTCACAACTTACTATAACCAGGGAGTCAGCCACATCACTTGGGTTGGCAGAGATCCAAAGGCAGGCAGAGGAATGTGAAAGCTCCATAGCTGTTAAAAAAGAAGGCTTCAGGTATTCCCCAGTAGGAGACTGTTGGCTTGGGGAAACTGGACACAGGCCCATTAGAAGTGGAAAATCCTAGGTGATTAGTTAACAAAGCATATTTAGTTTTCACTGATAGATACTAAGTGGGAAGTGAGGGGAAGTGGGGAACTTGTTATTTACTGATTAAGTTCTAACCATTTGGGGCCAATTGCTGCAGTGATTTTGGTTTGGCATCATGAACTGGTTGCTGCAGATTATACTTTAGCTTCTCATTGTGGTTTAGCTTCTTTGGCTGGTTGCTGGAAATTCTGCGTCTGAGTTCTGTTTTAGTACAGATGCTCCTCAACTTACCATGAGATTATATCCCGCTAAACCCACTGTTAATTGAAAATATTATAAATCTAAGTGCATTTATTACACCTTACATATAGAGCACCATAGCTTAGCTTTGCTTACCTTAAATGTGCTGAAAATACCTACATTATGCTACAGTTGGGCAATGCCAAATAACACAAAGCCAATTAAAATAAAGTGTTACATATCTCATGTAATTTATTGAATTCTGTACTGAAAGTGAAAAACAGAATGGTTGCATGAATATTTAAAATATAGTTTCTACTGAATGCATATCACTTTTATGTAATTGTAAAGTAAAAAAATTAAATCAAACCGTTATAAGTTGGGAATCATCTGTATACAGTCTGGGCATTATCTGTGTGTATATTCAGTATAAGGAATTTTGATGGTTGTAGCAAATAAGGCCAAGTTAAAATAGAAATTATTGTATATCTGGTTAGGAGGTTCTAAAACTGTTACTAGGTAATCCATTTGCTAATGTTCACAATTTTTTCAAAGTTGAGCTGTGCTAATATTCAATATTAGCTGTGCTAATATTGAGACACTTATTTGGTTTAAACACTAAACTTTATGCTTGTTCAATCTTCACAATCTGCTGTTCAAAGTAAAGGGATATGTTAGCACCTACTTACACTGCAAACACAGATTTACATGTGGTACCTGTGTTCACCAACTATGCCCTTCACTTTTATCCACTCGTTAATAATAATAAATATACTTGAACAATGTAAACACTGAATAAAAATTTCTGCTTAGGCTTTCAAGTGCTACTGTCAATGTTTAACATTTCTAGGTCCTAATGTATTCTTTCAGAAAAAAAGAATTGCATGAGTAATTCCCAAATCAACCAAATCTGAGGATAGAAAAGATGCGACATAATAACAATAAAACACTACTCTTCTTACTTTAATTATTATAATAAAGGGGACATTTCATCAGTACTCACATCCCCCCAATTTAGCTTAGGTAGACTTCAGGGACTTAGTTGAAGGTGAGCATATTCACTCTACACCTACCATTCACCATTCTCCTTCTTTCTTTCTTTATGGCTTTAGGGAATACCATCCCTCTTTATTTTATCAAAACTTCACCAGGTCGTTAGGTTTGTCATTTACTTACAGTTCTTATAGAGATTTCAGAGATAACTGCTTTCAATTTATTACTGCAGACCCCTCTCCTTAGGACCCAGGCATAAATCCAAAAAACTTGGAACAAGTAAGCAATCTGAGTAGTATACTCTGAGAGGTTATGAAAAAATATCAAGGAAAGGCTTGAACTATAGCTTTCCTGAGTCTTGGCAGAGCACCTTGTAATCCTCTTAGAACATTAAAATATGGGAATTTAGCAAGAAGTAAGTCTGAAGTATATCTCCCAGTCACTTCTCTGTCCCCTCTAGGAGGCTGTTATGAGAGTTTCTTATCACTTTCTGGGTTCTGACAAGGAATGGAACTTTATGCCTGGACCCTTCAGAATAGAACTGTAGATTAAAACCTCTTAGCTGCAGTCTAGATTTGACTCCTTAGCTATGATATATCCCACAACTTGCATTGCAGGCATCTCACTCTTTTTTGCTTTGATGCCATCTTTGTAGGTGTATGAGGACAAGGTATTTTCATTATTCTTTCTTTCACTGTCTATGTAAGTAATGAACTGCTTTAATCTAAAAGAGGTCTCTTGAATCTTTACTGGATAAACCAGGCAGATCTTGTTCTTGGCCTTATCTTTTCTTGTATGCTTGACAAATCGCATCCTTGGCAACAGACCTGCAGAAGCAGTAGCTATAAAGAGGTAAATATCCCACAAACCTCTTCACATTGTCCCACTTTGGAGGCCAAAATTGGTCATCATAGCATTTTTCTGCAGACTCCAAACTGTTCACCAACCAGGGCTTCAGTAAGGCTGGTTAGTGTGACCTTTTCTTTGATCTTCCAACTCTTCTAGAATTCTGGGGACTTTCATATCATCATCTCTTCCTAGAATCATGTAAGGTCTACTTACTATAACAAATCTCCTGTTCCCATAACACTCATAGTGAATTTGCTTTCCTGACTTAATCTTCACTGATAAAATAATTTTTAAAAAAATTTTAAGCTCAATTGAAATTGAAAACTTCAAAAAAATTAATTTGGAGTTCTTTGCAATTTGGGGATTAGATCAGCTTTGAACAATTGTGTTTTATTTTTCTTCTCTCAAAGCTTAAGAAATCTAATCCAAATATCTGGATTGTGAGGGTAGAAATTCTGGTTGCACGTCCTTATCTCACATTTTAATTGTTTGTTCCTGAGTATCACTTGGCTAATCTTAGTTTTTATTTTTCCACTACCCTAATTTATAAAAAATGGAACAGGCTTATTGTTCATAAACAATTCAATGATACAAATTGATAGAAATTATGGAAATGATTAAATCATGTGGGATAACTTTGATAAACAAAAATTATCTATTGATACAGGAACAAATGTTCTTATCTAGTCACAGAACACATATACCAGGTGAATTTTAAAATCTCTTTTGATTTTACAATGTAATAACTTTGAAACTTCAGACTTTTCTTAAAACTGTGTATTTATAGTAACACAAATGCCATTCGAAAATAAGCTTCATGTGTATTTTGTTTTCACATAATCTCTGTGACTTATGTGAGATGAACATTATTATCCTTATTTTGTAAATCAAAGTACTCAATGTCAGTAGTTTGAGTGATTTGAACAGTGCTATAAAGCTTAGAATGGATAGAAAATGAATAATTCTATCAAAATGTGCACTTTTTACTTCCAAAAACCATCTTTTAAGTACATTTGCAGACATTTGCAAGCTCAAAAAAAGAAAGAAAAATGCTAAGCTTGACATATTTGTGTCCTTATTTTAACTTAAATCACACACCGATTTTGTATTATGTCCCCAAGTCTTAATGACCAAAGATGTTTTCTCCTTTAAAGATAATTGACACAATTTTTAAAAAAATTAATAACTTTTGAAAGTTTCAATTTACTCACTACTAAGAGCATGTGCAGTTATTGACATTTCATCCCAACTGCCTGACCCTCTTTCTTCCTAGGCTTTAAAGCTTGCAAAAGAAAAACATTCACCAATGGGCAATCATTGCTGAACTGTTACATCTGCTTCTAATAGGCTTGGGGGTTTTTTTGTAGCACATAGTACAGAACATTTCACACAGCATTCTCATTTGAACATCAGACTAAAGTTAGCATTTAAAGAACATTCTTGATACTTTTATTTGTTTAATACAAACCTTGTAAGACCTGTCACATTTTGAATACTTAGATGATCTTTTAATGCTTTTGTTATTGTTGCGTTTGCTAGTATACCTAATTATATCTCATTTACTAAGTCAGTGGCATCTAATCAAGAGTACCCATTGGAATTGCTTATAAAACTTATTCAAAGGTGTAGGCAAAGGAACTGTCTCTGGTCTGTCTGAATCTGATGGACAGAACTTGCATACATATTTAAAAATAGACAATAAAACCAAAAACTATTACCCCCTCCCCCTAAGAACCAAGCACTTCCTCAGTTATTTCTGATGTACATTATTATTAGTAAACAAAAGTATTGACAGTCACTAGACATTAAATAAATATTTTCAAATAAGTACTACAAAGATCAGCTTTGATGGCACGTCTAATTTTCCTGCCAGTTCTCCTTTCCTGATTCTCAGCAACTCAGACAAACCATACCTGAACCTCCCATAGCCACCTTATTGATCCTGAAGTAGTGAGACAAATCTCCCCATCTATTTCTTTTAAGTGAAAGCAGTCTCTAAGACATATAATGTTCCACCAGTTGAAATTAAGTGCTATATATTCTGCAACAGTATTTGCTTTTTAAAAGTTTTTTTATAGGTGTGTTGCTTTGAAGATTGTTTTGATTAGTTCTAGAGTTATTTACACAAGTATTCAAAATTAAAATGACCTATTCAATTAGTTCTATGCCATCGAGATTAATATCAATTCACAGAGACTGATTTTTATCTTCATAAAATGTAATACTTCCCTGTGCTTTCCTACATTTTGCCACGATAGAAGGTACTACATTTGTCTTAGAAAATTTTTTGAAAACAAAGAGTAATTTAAAATCCCTGTGCAGATTCATTTTTTTTTACATTGGGCATAAATCTTGAAAAATATAACTTACCAAGACTATATTAAAAATCTGTACAAAAAATTTCCATAAAAAGATAGAATATATAAATGTCAAAGTCCTCATAAAAAAAGAACTCCAAACCCAAGTGACTTTACTAATGAATTACTGTAAATAGTTACAATAGAAATAAAGCTAATCATATACAAAATAACAAAAAAGTAAGACTGTTTATTGATGTATTTTGTGACAATAACATAAAATGAACTTTTTTTAAAAAATCAGTATTTTCAAAGATGTTTCAAGAAAGGGAAGCCACAGGGCATTCTCTTTCAAAAACATACATATAAAAATTCTAAGCAGAAAATCAAATGTTGTGTAAAAATAATACAAAACAAATTTGAGTTTGATCCATAAAGGTAAGGTTAGCTTAGTCTTTGAAAATAAGCAAATGTCTTACCCCCATACTTATATAGTAGAGAATAAAAATAATATGATAATCTTTATAGGTTCAAATTATAACTTTTGATAAAATTCAACCTAGACTCATAAGTAAAACTTTTAACTAGCAATAAACAGAAGAAAACTTTCTTGATTTGATTTAAAGTATCTGCAAAATACCTAAGTAAACATCATAATTAATACAGAAATATTAATATCATTTGCCCAAATATCGGAAATGAGGCAAGGATATCTGCTATCGAGACTTCTCTTTTACTTCAAACTGCAACTCTTAACCAGAAAAATAAAGTAAAACAAAAGAAACAAAAGGTATAAGGCTTGAGGAAGAAACAAATAAAGCTGTCCTTATATATAGTTGACATCACTGTGTGTGTACAATATGTAAAAGAATCACTAAGTATTAGAAATGATAAATCCATTTAGTCAAATCCCTGAATACAAGATCAAAGTGCAAATCCATCACATTTTTGTAGAAATTATGTAGCAACAACCAGGAAGGCACATTTTAAAAATTTTGTTATTTACCATAGTTCTTAAGAACATCTTGGAACAAATCTAATAAAAGAAATATAAGACTTCTAAATATAAAGGTATAAAACATATAAAACATTACAGTAGGTTAAAAGCTATCACAGTCAGAATTTTGGCATGTTTTTTTTTAAATCAAAATTGGCAAGACTCTAAAACTTATATAGAAATTAAAGTTGCTATGTCTAGCTAAGACAAAATTTAAATAAATAACAAAATTGGGGAAGTTATATTACTATTTTTCTTGGAGTTCAACATCTAGAGCAAAAGTTGGTGAAATACAGGGAGCCTTTTTTTGGGGTAAGACAAAGGACCACACTCCCTAGATCCTCTTGCTGGAAATTGGGATCTGCTGGTGAGTTTAAAGAAGAGTGCCAAATCTGAGTGAATTCTAGTTTTCTAATTCAACTAGTTTTACTGCTTGACTGGAGAAAGAGGAGAATAAAGGCCATGATGGGAGAATGGATAGATAACTCAAATCAATGTAGTGCCAGAAGGTAACAGATATATCATCCACTGAGTAAAAAGAAAACTTTTTTATACTTCTGAGAAAGCCGGGTTAGAGAGTAGGGATAAAGCTTGTACTAAGTGGGAATTTTAGTAATTTGAAATTGATAATATTTTTCTCACTCAATGTATTATTGTAAGACTTGTGAGCTTATGACAAAATTATGCTTATATGGCAAAATTCACCCATAAACCATTCCTTATTGCCATGTCTCAACTCTTTCCTAAAATGAATAAGGGGATAAAAGTTGCATCATGAATAGCTTTTCTATCTCTAGATTTAAAAGTGCCTGGAGCAAGACAGGAAAGGAAACATTATATCTACTGTCTCCTAAGAAGGCAGTAGAAAGAACTCAATTTTTCAGGTTTAGTCAGGATTAGGCAGAAATGAACATCACAATAGGACATAGTACTTTAAATGGCAAGAGATACACTAAACTGTAATATAACCTAAATTGGAGGTACAGATTAACATACCAAAGATAAGCCCTACATGGAGTGAATTACTAGAGCATGTTACACACAGACACACACACACACCTCTTTTGCTTTTTCAGTTTTTGAAAATATTTTATGAATTCTTAACTCCCAACTGTAACTAGATGCCTACCTGCTAGTCGTGTATGAACATAAAAATCTACTAAATATAACTTCAAAGACAAGTACATTAAAGACCAATTTTCAGGCATTTCTTTATATTTGCCCAGTACTGGGCCCCAGGCATTCTTAAAGACATATTTACTAGACTATCCTCTGGATGTTTTTAATGGGTGATTTTGTTACTGAGTTAGCACAAGTACTCCCATCTCTAAGCCTATTACTGACCATATGTGTACAACAACAAACATTTATGCAATGTCTACTATCTTTTTCTAAGTGCTAGGTTTTGGTGTAAGGATAGTGGGCACATCATATAGAGTATTTTTTAAAATATGCATTCTAGTGATAGACAGCAAGTTACTTTATTTAATTTATATTTTCTAATAATATTTGTATAGGATTTCTGGGAGGTTTCAATGAATTAAACCTGAGTGGAAAAGTTGGAGGTGCTGCTAAACCTCATCAGGATAATTATCTGTATATAGTAGGGACTTAATCAGCATTTATTGAATCCATTAAAAAATTTCATATGAAAACTTAAAAGATCTTTAACTCAAATAAATTTTGAACTTAGTGATAAAGTTATACATGACTACTGTTGTTCTTACTACAGTCCATGGACAGACAAGAATATACCAGTTGACGAACACTAATGTTCTCTATGTAAAAATAATAATGATAAAAATGTGAATAATAATGACAACCAGCATTTGCTTATTGGCTGCCAGAAATTCTTTATTCTCAAGAACTTACAACTCTTTGAATACTTCATATTGCCTAGAAAAGCATTGGAGATATATATATTTGTGACAAATTGGGCTGGATGCAGTGGCTAACGCCTGTAATTCCAGCACCCAGGAGTTCAAGACAAGCCTAGGTACATAGCAAGATCTCACCTTTACCAAAAAAAAAATCCAAAAATTATCCATGCATGGGTATGCAGGCCTGCAGTCTCAGCTACTTGGGAGGATGAGGGTGTTTCATTGCTTGAGTCCAGAAGGTCAAGGTTGTGGTGAACTGTGATTGTGCCACTGCACTTCTGCCTGGGTGACAGAGTAAGACCCGGACTCAGAAATAACCATGACAGATTGTATTTTCAAAAAATGACTTTACCAATATTCTTGTTCTCACATGCTCCTCCAAAAATTTGCCTCCCTTCATCAAGAGTGAAGATTCTGGTCTTTGTAGCTAACTACTTCAACCACTAGAATGCAGTGGAGGTGATGACATGATTTCCAAACTAAGTGATAAAAGGTATTGTCACTTCTATCTAGTTTACTCTTGCGTTGGGACACTAACCCTTAGATCTCATTTTTCACATTGTGAGAAAGCCCAGGCCCCATGGAAAGGTCATATGTGGATCTTTTGACTAACAGCTCTAGTTAAGTTCTCAACTGACACTTTGCATTCATTGCCAGATGTGTGAGACAGAGGGATATCAGAATACTCTTGTCCCCATCCTTTGAGCCACTCTAGTGTAAACCAGAGTTGAGCTACCCCAGCTCAAATGGCAGATTTATAAGCAAAATAAATGCTGTCCTTATTTTAATCCTTTAAGTTATGGGGTGATTTGTTACCCTGTGAAAGATAAGCAAATAAAATATCTATATATGTTCATTTACTTCTCACAAAATTCCTTTAAGTTGGGTACTTACTAGTACCTCATTAGTATTCTCATTTTACATAAGAAGAAAAGTAGAGATGATGAAGTAAGTAGCTTGACAAATGTCACACAACTAGAAATGTGCATAGCAAACATGTTAATAAATATAAATGCCCAATATGTGTAGTATCTAATACTAAGGATTTTTTTTAATGTGAATCATTCCCCTCAGTGATGCTATAATGATGTCACTTTCTTACCTCTTTACTTATACTTCCATGTGCAGGCTCTGGGAAGACTCCAGACCAAGATTTCATTCTGCACTACAGTTCTGTTGATGGTGTAGGAAGAGAAAGTAACTCAAAGAGCAGAGTGCTGTCACCTATATCTTTCCCCACACTCAGTTCCCAGTGTGTTTAGTTCTTTCTTTGCATCATCTACCTTCTGATCCTGATATGTGTCTCCAAAATACTGCTATAGGTCATTGGTCCCTCTATAATGACTGCAACCCCTGGTGACTCCAAAGGTGTTGCTTACTTTGTGCCTGCCAAAGCTCTCCTGTGAGGAATGAGGTGTTGCTAGTCACTGATAAATATTTCCTGGCATTCACATCTACTCTACAACCATTGATTAATCTAGTGGCTATTAACCTGTCCATTTCCCATTTTCTGTATCTCTGATGATCTTCTTGTCTTATTAATCTAGCTTAATCTTCAATCTAGTTCCCTCTGCACCCTTCTTTATTTTGTTGGCTAATTATAATTAATATACATAAACACATCTTTCAAGTTACTCATAAAAGGATGGCATATTGTGAAACAAAAATTAGGACACATGACCTTTCAAAAGTGAAGTAAAGTAGACTTGAAGGACATGAAATAGAACTTATAAAGAAATAAAGTAATGTAAACACTATAGTATTGTAATAGCAAAATCAGAACAAACAGTGATCATAATGCCACCCTTAGACAATGAATGTTAGACAAATTAACATGTATACTTATATTTTAAAACTATCTTTAAGCATTACATTCACTCATATAGAATAGACTATCCAATAGACTAATATATTTTCTTCAGTTGATACTATTTTTAAAAAATTAAATATGTTTTACCTGTCTAGAAAAGAGAACTTTTTCTCTATGTGGATATGGAAAGTTGGACTAGTTGGTTCCTAAACTATTAATTTAATATAATGCCCATGTCACTGGATTTTTATTTGAATTTTTCCTGGTGTGATAAATGGCAAAAAATGACCACAATCCTTCACTCATTCTTGTCCCTATTCCATTTGCAATGTGACTTTGTAGTTTCTCACATCATGAGAAAGATTATAGTATTCCTTTGCTTCAAGCCTGGACTGGCCCTGTAACTTGGCTTGGTCAGTAGAATGCAATGGAAACAATGGTGTCTTTGTTCCTAGCCTAGGGCTCAAAACATATATGTTTCTTTTTGCTCACTCTTTTGAAATGTGAATGAGCAAAACATTATATTTTTTCTTCTGCCTCTACATAGTTTAACCACAGGATTATCACCATTTGGTCTCTCTTCATCATATATTTATGTGACTAAATGTTAACTTCAAGCCGGGCTCGGTGGCTCAGCCTGTAATCTCGCGCCTTTGGGAGGCTGAGGTGAGTGGATTGCCTGAGCCCGCGGGTTCGAGACCCGCCTGGGCAGCGAGACCTCATCTCTACAATAAATCAAAAAATCAGCCGGGCGTGGTAGCGTGCCTGTAATTCCTGCTACTCGGAATGCTGAGGCGGAAGGATCGCCGGAGCCCAGCAGGTCGAGGCTGCGGTGACCGGGAGCGGCCACTGCACTTCAGTCTGGGCGACAGAGTGAGACTCCACCTCAAATAAATAAATAAATAAATAAATGTTAACTTCAGAAAATGTAAATAATAATTCTAATTTTTAGTGGATTATAAGTTTATCATTTGGAAATGATGGACTCTATTTTGATTTCATGGAAAGTGTGAAACAGGTAACATCTCAGCTATAAATTGTGATGAGCTATGTCTGATCGAGCTGTGTCTGATCAGAGCTGTGTCTGATCAAGACTTAATGAAATAGTAGATAACACTGGAATGCAGGCCGACAATGAAATATCTGTTAACCTAATCTCAGACATTAATAAGGTGCCTTTAAGTCTGATTTTTCAAGGCAGGTTAATCTACATAAATCATGTAAGTTTTGATGAGATTTAATTTCCTTTTTTTCTGGAACTATAAACGTAAAAGACTCATAATTTTAGGCCTAAACCCAAAAGCCAGAATTATAAAAGAGTTTCTAAAATTTCTTCTGCTTATTGGTTCAAATGATGCAAGTATGTCTTATTTGTTTTTAGCAACAATAAAAGTGCTTTTTTAAAAAAAAATAATAATAAGAGTGCTTTTGAAACTCATGGGTTAGATGGAGAAAAAGAAAAAAAATGAGGGGTCATGAAGGCAACACATTCATCCCATTCATTGACCCTGAGCCATACCATCCTTACTGGTTATTTTTTTCCCCTCTCAAAATCCTTTATATCAGTCTCCTTTTCTGAACAATTGCCATTCACACACTTTAGCAATATGTGAGATTTGGTTTATTATATTTTTGTAGCACAAAACTGAGAAGAAACCATTTAAAATAGGAGATGCTAATAGGTGCTTTCTAGTGACTTCAATGGTGTCTCTTAGTCAGGTATGCGCTTACCATACATGAATGTATGGACCATTCAAAATAGATGCTAAAAGAGCTAAATGAGAAGCAGTCTTTTCTCAGATCCCCACCTTATTTACCACTTCTCCCAGTTCCTCTCTTTTGTCCTGTTGCCTTCTTTTCCCTTTTTCAAGAATACACTTTGGAAAGATTTCAGCATTTCACTATTTAAAAGCATTCATGAGACTTCTCATATATACTCATATAAAGCTTTTATTTAAAGGCAAAATATGCTGGGCTCGGTGGCTCAGCCTGTAATCTCGCGCCTTTGAGAGGCTGAGGTGAGTGGATTGCCTGAGCCCGCGGGTTCGAGACCCACCTGGGCAGCGAGACCTCATCTCTACAATAAATCAAAAACTCAGCCGGGCATGGTAGCGCATGCCTGTAATTCCGGCTACTTGGAAGGCTGAGGCGGAAGGATCGCCGGAGCCCAGCAGGTCGAGGCTGCAGTAGCCGGGAGCGGTCACTGCACTCCAGTCTGGGTGACAGAGTGAGACTCCAACTCAAAAAAACAAACAACAACAACAACAAAAAACAACATAAAGCCATACAGTTACTGTTTTATTTAACAATAATCTCTTGTCCTCAGAAATACAGTTTTAAATCAGAGAAATGGGTACATTTTCCTCACACTTTTTGGAGAAGGAACATTCAAGTCTGGTTTTAAGATGCAGAGTTTATTGGTTACCACATTCTTTCACAGAGATGCTGCAACACAGCCTGGAGTGGCTATCTCAGGAGCAACCTCAGAACCACCAGCCTGCACTATTGGTGTTATTTAGAAGCAAGTTTGACAGATGCTCACTCCCACATTCAATGCTGCTGACCTAGATTACGCCCAGACTGGAGTGCAGTGACCGCTCCCGGCCACTGCAGCCTCGACCTGCTGGGCTCC
>NW_007252040.1:376392-402876 GCF_000164805.1 Carlito syrichta
CCATGGTAGCGCATGCCTGTAATTCCGGCTACTTGGAAGGCTGAGGCGGAAGGATCGCCGGAGCCCAGCAGGTCGAGGCTGCAGTAGCCGGGAGCGGCCACTGTAGTCCAGTCTGGGCGACAGAGTGAGACATCCGACTCAAAAAAATAAAATAAAATAAAATAAAATAATAAAATAAAGACAAAATGTATGATACAACAGGAGAAAGAGTGCCCGGGCTGGCACTAAAATCAAAGAAAGGGTCCTTATTCTCACATGGGCCTATTCTGTCTCCAGGTTGAATACCAAGTGTCTGTAATGCATCAGAAGTTCCCAATGGTGTTTTTAATGCCTCTAGTGTCACTTAGTCAAGCCAAACTGCCTAACTGGTTATGCCAGGTAAAAAATAACCATAAATAAGCAGGCCTTAGTGCTTACCAGGAAAGTTTCAGACTTTATATAGCATCTCATAAATCCCACTTCTTTCAGCTTGCCCATGAGTCAAAGCCAAACATCCAGACTTCCTAGAGTTAAGGCTACAGTTTTTCTCTTCCCGCTGTAAATCAACTCTCAGGTGAGAGAAGACAAATTAATAAATACACTGTGATAGGAGGAAGAAGCAGTGTACCCCCTCCATTCAAGCACATGTTCAAAACTTCTTCCCCCATCACAGTATGTTTATTTAATTTATGTCTTCTCTCACCTCTCTATTTTTTGCTCCAATTATCTTTTTCTGTGTGTAAACTAACTTAACTGTTTGCTTCCTTCTTTTCTTCTTAGACACTTACTAATCACTAGTAGATGCTTAGGCTATGAAATAAACTTAAAAAGTCTGTCTTTTATCAGCTTATATTTTACTGTTCCTCTGTCTTTCAGCTTCTCATCTAAGGTCAATATATGTTAAAAATCAGACAGGGAAAGGGAGTCAGGGAGGTTGACGATGCAAAGAGCTTGTCCAAGAACTAACATGGAGGTCATTGTCCCTCTAATGATACTGGTAAGGTTTAGTTTCAGATCTCTCCTAGGAAAATCACTCTTCATTTCAGACAGGACAGCTTAATAATTTTATTCATTGAAACACTAAAATATCAGTTTGACCCTGACAATACCAAGTCATAAAATGTGTCTCCTTTTAAGCACATCAGTATAGGGATAAAGGAGATAGTAAATTAGTGCTTATCTTACTCCTAACTCTTTGTAGTTATTTCAGACATCTCTTTAGAATGACCTGAGTTTTTCCTAAAATCATTCAAAATAGTCACCCATCAGCAAGGGCAATTGATTTCTCTTCTGAATTGAAGGAAGAAGTAATTTGCTGAATGTAGCCTTGAGCAAAAGCAAATGTTGAGTTGACCTCATTCTCTGTCTATTTTCAGCATAACAGTGGATGAGAAGGGTAAGTAAAAATAATAATAATTAAACACAACACACAGAGATACACATACTCCTTGTTAAATCCTCAAAAAAAAAAAATACTCCTAGTAATTCTAGGGAATTATCCCTTTTCTCTTAAGAAGTTTCAATAAACATGTATATAGATTCATTTCACTGCCCTCCACTCTTATCACACATTCAATTAGTCATACTATTTTGGTGCTTCTAAATCTTCATTCTTTCTTATCCAGTCTTCCTTCGCTTTCACTTTCTATTACTACATTCACTCATATTCTTATCGGAAATAATATTCTAATATACTAACTAAATTCTGTCAGTAATATTCTACTTCTTAATTCAGACCTTTTTTTATTTTTATTTTATTTTTATTTTTTTTCAGTTGGAGTCTCATTCTGTCGCCCAGACTGGAGTGCAGTGGCCGCTCCCATCCACCACAGCCTCGACCTGCTGGGCTCCGGCGATCCTTCCACCTCAGCCTTCCGAGTAGCCGGAATTACAGGCGCGCGTTACCACGCCTGGCTAATTTTTTTGATTTTATTGTAGAGATGAGGTCTCTCCTACCCAGGCGGGTCTCGAACCCGCGGGCTCAGGCAATCCACTCACCTCAGCCTCCCAAAGGCGCGGGATTACAGGCTGAGTCACCGAGCCCGACTACCTTTTTTTATTTTACCAGCTGAAACATATTTCTGAAACACAGATTGAAATATTTAATTTTTTTTTTTGAGTTGCAGTCACATTCTGTTGCCCAGATTGGAGTGCAGTGGCATACTCATGGCCACTGCAGCCGCGACTAGCTGGGCTCAGGTGATCCTTCTGCCTCAGCCTCCCAAGTGACTGGAACTACAGGCATGCACTACCACTCCCAGCTAATTTTTTGATTTATTGTAGACATGAGGTCTCGCCAAGTTGCCAGGCTGGTCTTGAATCCGTTGGCTCAGGCAATCCTCTCACCTTGGCCTCTCAGAGTGCTGGGACTATAGGCATGAACCACCACATTCGTAGAAACTTGGATGAACTTAGAGTCTATAATACTGAGTGATCTATCACAGAAACAGAGAACAGAGTATCACATGTTCTCACTCATAAGCTATCATAATACTATCATAATACTATAAGAAAGGGATCATAATACTATAAGAAAGGGAATGGCAATAGTGGGAAACTGCCAAGGGAGGATGGGGAAACTGCCAAGGAAGTGGGGGCACACCTCATTGGCAGTAGTGGGAAACTGCCAAGGAAGGGGGCACACCTCATCAACAAGGGTACCTGCATAATAAACATTTGTATACCTAACCCTGAACTGTCCCACACACATTTAAAATTAAAATTTTTAAAAATAAATTCTCAAAATATTTCCATGCTACTAAGTGTATAAATAATGTCAAAACCTCAAAGGTATCTGTCCCTATTCTATTTTTAACCTACTCAATTCACAAATAACATTGAGTACTTCCATGTGACAGGCACATTGGTGAGAGCTGTCTTGGTGTTTCTTTCACAATTTCCAAGGGTTTTCATGCAGTGGTGGCTCCACACTATGCACACACAAATAGGCAACCAATATCTCTTCCTCAAAGTCCGTACACTTTTTCTTTTCCTTATTCTTTTTTTTTTACATTTTAAACATTCATTGTAGAAATGTTCAAATGTACATACAAAATAGAAAATAGTAGAACTAAAAACTCACATAGACATCTTTCAATTTCAACTGAATTATCAATGATAGCCAGGGTTTGCTTCAATTATATTCTCCACCCACTCCTCCATCATTACTGTTGAATTATTTTAAGAGAAATTTGAATTCTTCAGTTTAAATTATTTCCTAAGAGCAAGTTGTTCATAACTATTTGATTACCTAAGAGCAGTTGATATAGGATTGATAGGGTACGTTCTTGATTCTTTGTTCTTTATTTTTCAGTTTTCAGAATAAGAAAATGATATACTAGTGAACTTTTAAGATGACTCATTTGTTTTATTCTCACATTGAAATTATGAATTTTAACACATTTGATGAGTTTCAATCCATTACAGTCATTGTTTGTCTTGATACCCAATTTGTCCCATTTTTAGCCAGTGGCACCCTTTCAGTTTAGTTCTTATTTCCTTTTAGCACAATATTGGCAATATTTAATATATGCTTTGCCTTCTGGTATTGCCATATCACATATATTTTCTGCCTCAGCCAGATCTAAAGCTAGTTGTTATACTGAGATGCTCTGCTTGCTTTTTGTTGAAAATGAAATTAAGAATTCTCATGTGGATGAAAGGTGATTATTACTGCTGGCTCTTTTTAGTGATCAAGACCAATAAATATTTTTCTGCAGATAAGATATTCTATGAGTTGGCACCAATATTTGCAATTAACATTTAAATATACTGAGATTTTGATGAACCTAAAAATGTACTGCATCTTTCTTATATGCTTGGTTCAAAATATCATTTATATAATTACTTACTTGACTCATGCTACATATTCACTTTTATAATGTTTCATAATAACATTACCAATATTATTACTGACAATATGAGCATTGTTACTTAATATTGTTTAATATATCTTTGCAGTTCTTGTTATCCTTTATTTTATTTTTTTATTTATTATAAGATGTGGGATACAATTAAGTGTTAGATATATAAACACCCATTATGCAGGTACCCTTGTTGATGAGGTATGCCCCTCCCTCCGCTAGCAGTTTCCCTCAACTGCCAGTTCCATTCCCCCTCCCCTGACAGTTTCCCACTACTGCCAATTGCTTTCTTATAGCATTATAATTGTTCAAGATCACCTTATGAGTGAGAACATATGAAACTCAGTTCTTTGTTTCTGTGATAAATCACTGAGTATGATCAACTCCAAATCCATCCAAGTTTCTGAAAAGTCCATATATTTGTCCATCTTTATAGTTGTATAATATTCCATTGTGTATTTGTACCACATTTTTAAAATCCAGTCCAGCTTCAATGAACAACAGGGCTGGTTCCATGTTTTTGCTATTGTGAAGAGAGTTGCAACAAACATACGTGTGCAGGTATCTTTTTTGTAAAATATTTGAGTTCCTCTGGGTATATTCCCAATAGGGAAATTGCTGGGTCATATGGAAGGTCAATTTCTAGTTCTTTCAGAAATCGCCACACTGTCATTCAAAGAGGTTGTACTAGTCTGCATTCCCACCAGTAGTGTAGAAGAGTTCCTTTTTCTCCTCATCCTTGCCAACATCTGTTGTTGTTTGTTTTATTAATGATGGCCATTCTTACTGGGGTTAGGTGGTATCTCAATGTGGTTTTGATTTGCATTTCTCTGATGATGTGTGAGGTTGAGCACTTTTTCATGTACTGTTGGCTGCCCGTATATATTCTTTTGAGAGGTGTCTATTCATGTCTTTTGCCCACTTTTTAAAGGGGCTGTTTGTTTTTTTCCTTTTGGCACATTTGAGGTCCTTGTAGATACTAGGTGTTAGGCCTTTGTCAGATACATGGTTGGCAAATATTTTTCCCTTTCTGTGGACTGTCTCCCTGCTCTCTTGATGGTTTCTTTTGCTTTGCAGAAGCTCGTTAATCTGATGAGGTCCCACTTGTCTATCTTATTTCTTAAGGTATTGGCCTTTAGGGTTCTGAATAGGAATTGGTTCCCAGTTACAATTTCCATAAGGGTGTCCCCTGCACTTTCTAAGAGTCTTATAGTTTGAGGTTTTACATTTAGGCCTTTGATCCATTTAGAGTTAATTTTTGTGTATGGTGATAGGTAGGGGTCCTGTTTCAGTCTTCTGCATGTGGTCAACCAGTTTTCCCAGCACCATTTACTGAATAGGTTCTCCTCTCTCCAGTGGTTGTTGTTGGAGGCTTTGTCAAAGATGAGTTGGCTGAGGAATTGAAACTTTGCTTCCAGAATCTCTATCCTGTTCCATTGTTCTATGTGCCTGTTCTTGTACCAATACCAGGCTGTTTGGTCTATTGTAGCCTTATAGTAAAGTTTGAAGTCTGAAAGTGTGATACCTCCTGCTTTGTTTATTTTGCTAATGATTGTTTGGCTATTCATGGTCGTTTATGTTTCCATATGAATTTCTATATTGTCATTTCCAGGTCTGAGAATGAAGTTGGTAACTTAATGGATATTGCGTTGAATCTGTAGATTGCCTTTGGTAGGATGGACATCTTAACAATGTTGATTCTTCCTATCCATGAGCATGGAATATTTTTCCATTTGTTTGTGTTTTCTTGGATTTCTTTGAGCAGTGTTTTGTAATTCTCGTTGTAAATGTCTTTCACTTCTCTGGTTAGGAAGATGCTGAGGTATTTCATTTTTTTGGTGGCTATTGTGAATGGTATTGTGCTTTTTATTTGGGTCCCTGCCTGCTTGTTTTTGGTGTATAGGAATGCAACTGTCTTTTGTACATTTATTTTGTACCCTGAGGTTTTGCCAAAGTCCTTTATCAGTGCAAGCAGGTTTTTAACAGATTATCTTGGATTTTCAAGGTATAGAATCATATCATCAGCAAAGAGGGATAACTTTACTTCCACTTTTCCTATCTGGATACCCCTGATGTCCTTCTTTTGTCTAATTGCCTGAGTTAGGATTCCAACACAATATTGAACATGACGGGTGAGTGTGGGCCACCTTGTCATGTTCTAGTTTTCAAGGGAAATGTTTCTAATTTCTATTTATTTAGCAAAATGTTAGCCGTGGGTTTGTCATAGATGGCACTTACAATTTTGAGTTATGTTCCTTCTATACCTAGATATTTGAGGGTTTTTATCAAGAATGGATGCTGGATTTTGTCAAAAGATTTTTTCTGCATCTAATGAGATAATCATGTGGTTCTTGTTTTTACATCTGTTGATGTATTTAATGACATTTATAGTCTTGTGAATGTTGAACCACCCCTGCATCCTGGGGATGAAGCCTACTTGGTCATGGTGGATGATTTTGAGATGTCGTTTTGAATCTGATTTGTTTGAATCTTATAGAGGATTGTTGCATCTATGTTCATAAAGGATATTGGCCTGCAGTTCTCTTTCTTTGTTGTATCTTTACCTTGTTTGGGTACCAGTGTGATGTGAGCTTCATAAAATGATTTGGGGAGAATTCCATCTTTCCCAATTGCCTGGAATGCTTTCAGTAGGATTGGTAACAGCACCTCCTTGTACGTTTTGTAGAATTCTGCTGGAAAGCCATCCAATCCAGGGCTTTTTTTGGTAGGCTTTGTATGACAGAGTCAACTTTCTGGGTTGTTATTGGTCCATTTACTGTTTCAATGTCTTCTTGTTTTAACCTGGGGAGGTTGTGTGATATCAGAAATTCTTCCATTTCATCTAGGTTATCAAGTTTGTTTCCATTTAGGTGTACATTATAATCTCTGATAATCCTTTGTATTTCTTTGGGGTCATTTGAGATTTGATCTTTTGTATTTCTAATTGTGTTTATTTGGGCTTTTTCTCTTTTTCTTGGTCATTCTGGCCAGAGGCCCATCAATCTTGTTAATTCTTTCAAATAACCAACTTTTGTTTTGTTGCTGTTTTCTATAATATTTTTGTCTTCCATGTCTTGTGTTTGGGCTCTTATTTTTGTGATTTGGATTCTTCTGCTAAAGTTGGGGATTTAGTGGTCCTCTCTTTTCAGCTCCTTTAGATGATTTGTTAGGCTCTCTGCTTATGATCTTTCCATTTTCTTCATGTGAGTTCGTAGAGATATAAATTCCCCTCTGAGAACTGATTTCATGGTATCCCAGAGGTTTTGGTGAAATGTTTCTTTATTTTCAGTTGTTTCCCGGAATCTTTCAGTTTCTTCCCTGATTTCAGTGTTGACCCATTCATTGTTCAACATCATGCTGTTTAGTGTCCATGTCTTTGTGGGCTTTGGGGAGATGTTGTTGGTTTTGATATTTATTTTTATTCCACGGTGGTCTGAGAATGTGCATAGTAAGAGCTCAACCTTACGGAATTTGTTTATGCTTGATTTATGGCCAAGGATGTGATCAATCTTGGCGTATGTTACATGTGGTGATGAGTGGAAAGTGTATTCTGTGATTGCTGGGTGGAATAATCTGTAGGTATCTACTAAGTCCATTTGGTCAAGTGTCAAGTTTAGGTTCTGGATCTCCTTGCTGATTTTTTGCCTTGATGATCTATCTAGGGCTGTCAGAGGGGTATTCTAGTCCCTTACTATAAAACTGTTAGAGCCAATATCTATTTTTAGTTTATTTAGTAGTTGCTTTATAAATGCTGGTGCTCCTGTGTTGGGGGCATATACGTTTAGGATGGATATTTCTTGTTGATGGATACTACCTTTCATCATCACGTAGTGTCCTTTTCCATCTTTTTAAATTTTTGATAGCTTAAAGGTTGTTTTGTCTGATATTAAGATTGCAACTCCTGCTTTCTTTTGTGATCCATTTGCCGGAAACTTGTTTTCCATCCTTTAACTTTGAGTCTGTGTGTGTCTCTTGTAGTGAGATGAGTCTCCTGGATGCAGCAAATAATTGGGCCATGGTTTCTTATCCAGTTCGCCATTCTGTGTCTTTTCAATGGTGCATTTAGTCCATTCACATTCAGGCTGATTATTGAAATGTGATTGCTTATCCCTGTCATGAGGTTCTTATAAAGTTTTTCTTTGTTTGCTTGTTTTCTTTTGGCTTTGGGGTTAGTGTATGTGTGTGTTTTCAAGTTTCTTATTGCACTGTATTGTCTGTTGATTCTGTGCTCTGCTGTTCTCTTGGGAAATGTGTAGTGATTCTTTTTTTCTTTCTTCTGTGTTTAATACCTTCTTAAGTGTCTCCTATAGAGGTGGTCTGGAAACTGTATAATCTCTTAGGGATTGGATGTCTGGGAAGAATTTTAATTCTCCATCACTGGTGAAGCTGAGCTTGGCTGGATAGAAAATTCTTGGTTTAAATTGCTTATCTTTGAGGACTTTGAATATAAGGCTCCATTTCCTTCTTGCTTGTAGTGTTTCTGCTGATAAGTCTGATACTATTCTGATTAGTTTTCTGATTAGTTTTCCTCATAGATAGTCTTACCTTTCTCTCTTGCTGCCTTTAGGATTTTTTCTTTTGTGCCTACTTTGTGTAGGCAAATTACTATGTGTCTAGGGGTTGATCTTCTCATTTGATGTCTTGTGGGGGTTCTCTGTATCTCCTGTGCTTGGCTGGGTCACATCTCTGGTGAGATGGGGAAAGTTTTCTTGGATTACCTCCTGGAATACTTGTTCCAAGTTGTTCTCATTTTCCCTTTCTTCTTCTGGGATCCCAATCAAGCATAGGTTTGGCCTCTTGATATAATCGCACATCTCTTATAGGGTTTGTTCCTTCTTTCTGAGTTTTTTTTTTCCTATGTTTTTTACAGATCAGGTTAATTTCATGTTCTGATCTTCAAGATCTGAGATTCTTTCTTCGCCAGATTGATTTTGCTTTCCATGCTTGTCATCTTATTATTTATTTCCTGGATGAAGTTTTTTATTGCCAGAATCTCTGTTACAAGCTCTTTCAGTGTTGCATCTTGGGTTTTTTTGAGTCTTATTCACTCTTTCCAACCATTCCTGATCACTGTCATATTCTGGGACTAGTTGTTGGTGACTTCCATTGTTTGGGCACCAAGGTCTGATTTCTCAGGAGTTTTCTCTTTGGTAGACTTGGAATTGCCTGAGGTCTTCTTTTGACTTTTCCTCATTTGTGACAAATACCTTGTCTTTGTTTTTGTTTGTCTTTAGTTCTGTTATTCAGTGTCAGTTGGAGAGGCTTTCCCTTCTGATGTTTGCTCAGATTTTTATTCTTCCTTGATCCAGGCTCTGGGTTTGTTCTATTTTGAAACAGGTTGGTGGATGGGAAGCTTTGCTGTCTCTTGTAGTTTTTGAAATTGAGTAAAGTGGGGGATGGGGTGCTAGGAATCAGATGCTACTTGCAATGTAAAATGTTCTCTTATTGTGGTATGTTTTCCCTGAGATCCACTCCCCACCACCATTCTATATGATGATGAAAAGCAGAAACCGACTCACACCACAAAACAATCTGCAATAATAACAAAGCAAGACAAAACAAACCACAACAACAGAAAAACCCCAAGAAAACTAAACACACACACACACACATACCTAGTACAAAGTAAATAGAGAAGAAGGACAAAAAGACCAAAGGGGGGAGAATAAGAAAAAAATAGAAAAAAAAAGAAAAATGGGGGATATTCAGGTGGAATCCTCATACCTCACACATATATTGACAACCCCTCAAATTATAAAAAATGAATATAAGCTGGGCTCGGTGGATCAGCCTGTAATCCCACGCCTTTGGGAGGCTGAGGTGAGTGGATTGCCTGAGCCCGCGGGTTCGAGACCTGCCTGGGCAACGAGACCTCATCTCTACAATAAATCAAAAAATCATCCAGGTGTGGTAGTGCATGCCTGTAATTCTGGCTACTTGGAAGGCTGAGGTGGAAGGATCGCCGGAGCTTAGCAGGTCGAGGCTGCGGTAGCTGGGAGCGACCACTGCACTCCAGTCTGGGCAACCGAGTGAGACTCCAACTCAAAAAAAAAAAATGAATATAAAAAAACCAGAAGAGCAAAAAATCAAAAACCAACAGCAAAATCAAAAGATGAACACTCAATCATTCACATACACACATAAATAATGACACATAAAAGCAGAAAGAAATCGAGAAAGAAAAGAAAAAAAATGGGTGGGAGGGGATGCAGGTCAAAGTCTCACATACACATATATACACAAAGGAAAAATATTTTTAAATGGATGAACTAGCGAGCAGTCAGAAAGTTTTTAAAATTAAAACATAACTGAAAGCCGGGCTTGGTGGCTCAGCCTGTAATCCCACGCCTTTGGGAGGCTGAGGTGAGTGGATTGCCTGAGTCCGTGGGTTCGAGACCCGACTGGGCAGCGAGACCTCATCTCTACAATAAATCAAAAAAAAATCAGCCAGGTGTGGTAGCGCATGCCTGTAGTTCCGGCTACTTGGAAGGCTGAGGCAGAAGGATCGCCGGAGCCCAGCAGGTCGAGGCTGCGGTGGCCGGGAGTGGCCACTGCACTCCAGTCTGGGTGACAGAGTGAGACTCCAACTCAAAAAAAAAAAAAACATAATTGAAAATTTAAAAAGCAAAACAGAACAAAACAAAAAACAAAGACAGAAAATCCTGTCCTCTTGTGGCAGGCTCTGTAGTTGTTCCTCTAATCAGATCTCTGCTGCAGAGCCACCTCTTTCACTATATCCTCAGGGTGTGGAGCAGGGAAAGAGGTGGGACAGTGGAGGTGGGAGGGGCTGCAGTCCTCCCCTCCCACTCTTCTATGGTCAAGGAGATCTCTGTTGGGGATGTATAGGATAGTCTCTTCCCCAGGTATGTACTCTCACAAGGTTGCCCCAGCCAGGCCTATCCTGGAATGGGGTTATCCTATTGCAACTGATGTCCAGGCTCTGCCTGGGTTTGTCCCTCTCAGTCGTGGCCCAGCTATGTGGGTCTGATCTTCAGAGGATTGCTGAGGAGGAGTGGGTTTGTGTCAGCTGGGACTCACCACCACTGATCTCTTTGGAGTTCTTCTTCTTCCTTTTCTGGCCACACCCTTTGTCCCATGGTTAGATCAGGGTAGGGGATGGAGTGCCTGGAGCTCAGCACTCTCATGTCACTCTGAAGTTTGTACTCTCAGGATATTTCCTCTAGACCACAATCTATCCCTGAGTAGTTGATCTGCCATTCACAGAGATGGGATCTCTGGGCTGTATCTGCAGCCCCTTACAGTGCCTTGTTAGGTCCTTCTCCTGGAGTGCCTGGAGTGCCTGGAGCAATAGTTTGTGTGTTGCTTAAGCAACAAGTTGGGGGCTGGGGGAGGGCCAAGGGGGGGAGCTGGGCAGAGCAATGCAAATCTCTGCCTGGAAAATGGCTGCGGTGGGCGGCTCCTCACCAGGCATGTACTCCTCTCTCTGGATTCCCCAATTCTCCTCTCCAAAAATCAAAAATTAAATCGTGCGCGCCAGTGGGTCCAGTATGCCAGGTGATGGTGTTCGCTGGGTGCCAGGTGCTGGGAATCAGCTGAATTCAGCAGGCTTTTCTCAGGCATGTTCCAACAGGCAGCAGATGTTTCTGTGGTGTTCTTGGGAACTGAATTCTAACTTCAAGGTGGAGGGAGCTTGCATTCACCCTCAGATGGGGAACCGGGGTGCACGCCGCCTAGTATCCCCTCAGATGGACTTTCACGCTCCCACCAGCGCTCACCTACTCACATAGAGTGTTTATTGTCGCTTGCCTCCACGTTTTTACAGCCTGACATGTCGGCCACCATCTTAAGCTCCTCCTTCTTGTTATCTTTAAAGTATAAGAGTTAGAGACAGTCAAATTACTTGTTTTAACGTTTATTCAAAATAACTCTCCCTTGTGTGGTGAAGCTACTGAATTTATACACACACAAAAATATACATACACACATATATACATACTGTGATGATTCCTGTAAATAAGGTCGCACCAGGCCCAATCAGTTGGTTGATACAAATGCCTAATATAGTATTTCAATATTGACTAAAAGTGACTTAGGAACATGACTGAGTCAAAGCTGAAGTAAAGGGTTTCAATCTCTGTAGGTAAGCAGTGAGAGAAAGGCAGGTACTAATAAAGCCATGTGATAAGCATTTCAGATAAAGAAAAGGTAAATGGTAGGCTAAAGGAAAGACAGTTTGGTATGAATTTGGTTTTGGTACATCCTATAAATTACCCTTTAATGGAGAAAGTCTACTTGACTTTGTTATCTTCTAATGTCATTATTTTCTACAGTGAAACCAGACACTATAACCAATTTATTCTTTGATGATCTTTACTAACCATTTAGCATAATTTGGTGAAATTGATCTATACCTTGCAAATACAAATAGAAGATCAACTTAACATCTGACAGGTAGGAAGGAGGGAGCATAAGTGTGGTTCTGGTATTATAGCAAGATCCTAAAATCCAAGGTAAATGGCTAAACTTCCTGTTATCACAAAGGCCTCTTTTAATAACCTTTGGTTATTGCCTTTTGAATGAGGCAGTTTATAGAAATAAATATAAAATATTTCTGCTTTTACCATGTCTAGTTTTAGGCTTCACACATTGGGTGCTTAGATTGATTTAGACACAAGTAGCCCAGAGAGCAGTGCTTATTCCCTAGGAGAAGAAGTCAAGTCCTTATTCCAAGGCAAATAACACTCAGGACAGGGCAGAGTTGACCCACAAATATTAATGAGATGACAGATTGATATTTGAATAATATAAACAATCATAGTTCAGCTACAACTGAACTAAAAATCTAATTACATAAATTTTTAAAAATTAGTGATTAAAAACATCTCCTGAGAATTCAAATAAGTTCCAAGGAATTTTAGAGGACATTCTCATGTTACCAAGGACTAGTGGAAGAAGAGCAAAGTGCTACTTCCAGTAAAAATTAATAAAAGACAAAGAGAATTGGTTTCAAGAAATATCTTGGGACAGTATGAGACCAGAATATATTTTGAGTCCTTTCATAAATTAAAATGACATTTTGGACAGTTTTTACACTGGAGAAGTAAGCGTTAGTTTTTCACAAAGGAAAGCCTGTGCAACTCTGGCACACAGCTGTGTAATTAACTGCAGTATAAATATGCAAAATCAGCTCTACCCTTATACTTTAATACTGAAAAACAAAATTGCTACTTGGACCAGAAATGTTTAAAGCAGGAAAAAAGAGAAGAGAAGGGGGAGCTGGAGATGCCCATAGAAGGGGATGGTGAAAGAATGTTTTAAAACAAGAATATGACATAAAGTTTAGCATTGTAGCAACAGAGGGTTTTTTTAGTCTCCTCAAAAAGAATTCCTTCTGGAAATCAAATCTGGCCTCAGTTTGGATGGAGGTAAAAAACGAAAAATAAAAAAAACAGAAACAGCAACAACAAATATACATGAATACTTTCTTCAATATTTCTAGATAGCTGTAAGTTCCACAAATCTTATACTACCCCAAGCAAGGTAAAACCATCACAACCAAGAAGAAAGTCAAAATAATCTCAGGTAGCGGGCCTCGGTGACTCAGTTTGTAATCCCGCGCCTTGGGAGGTTGAGGTGAGTGGATTGCCTGAGCCCGCAGGTTCGAGACCCGCCTGGGCAACTTGGCAAGACCTCATCTCTACAATAAATAAAAAAATTAGCTGAGCATGGTAGTGCGCGCCTGTAGTTCCAGTTACTTGGAAGGCTGAGGCGGAAGGATCGCCAGAGCCCAACAGGATGAGGCTGCAGTGGCCAGGAGTGGCCACTGCACTCCAGTCTGGGCAACAGAGTGAAACTCCAACTCAAAAAAAATAAAAAATAAAAATAAAAAATCTCACCTAACAATAGTGCAGGAAAAGACAGAATTAGAAAAATCTTCATTTTGAAATGCTAATGAAATAATTGATTCTGGAAAAAATCATCAGTAATTAAATCATTAGACAAAAGTTGAATAGGGAAATCTAAAAAGAATAATCAGGTTGCCAACACCTGAATCTAAGTTGCACTTTTGTCATATCAGAATCAGGAAAATTGATTGTGTCTTTTGTTGCAATGCAATTTGAAGTATGTGGTATTCTATGACACAAACTTGTCAAAATTGGAACCTGACTCTAATCAACTTCTAGAGATACTATCCATTTTTGGAATATATGAGGGGTAGAGAAACAAACTAAATGATGTCAATAAAGAAAACAACCACAGAAGATGGACATCACTATTGACATCATTGCTGTACTAAGCCAATGGCTGGGGAAAAATTGGGATAGGGTACTGATTAAAGTAAAAAAAGATTTGATAGATGATAGCTACCTAGTTGATAGATAGATAGATGATAGATATTTAGATAAAGATAGATAGATGATAGGTAGGTAGATAGATAGATAGATAGATAGATAGATAGATAGATAGATAGATAGATATCAATAGTAAATGTAAAATCTGGGCTTTGTTGTAATATATGTATTTGAATAAACTGTTAAAAAAGATATTTAAGAGACAATGGAGGAAATCAGGTTTGAACTGGATGTTAGATTATATCAAGAGACTATTGTCAATTGTGTTAGTGTGATCATGGCATTGTGTTTATGTAAGAAAATGTACACTTTTTTTTTTTGAAACAGGATTTATTGAGAGGACAGAAAAGCTCTCACAGTGGGAGAGCACCCAAGGGAGTTGCCCAGAAAATGTACACTTTTAAGAGATGATTACTGATAACTGAACAATCCAAACAAATTCAATCCAGGTACAACTAAACTATAAATCTATTTCCACAAATTAACACAATCTCTTACTGGCAAAATCATTTCTTGAGAATTTGAATACTTACAGTTATAATTTAGAAATACAATGGAAGATGACTATTTTATCAAAAGAAAAAATGAAGAGAAATATAAA
Organism: Carlito syrichta; assembly: GCF_000164805.1. Lineage (NCBI taxonomy): Eukaryota > Metazoa > Chordata > Mammalia > Primates > Tarsiidae > Carlito > Carlito syrichta. Next base: position 391,149 of record NW_007252040.1, read on the forward strand.
AGAGTATAGATGAAGCAAATTTGGCAACAATTTGATAGGATTTATATCTGTAGAATGTGTATTGAACTATTGTCCTTGAACTTATACATCAAAATTTTTTAAAACATTAAAAATATGAAGATACATTTTAGCTTTTTATATTTAGCAAATATTTATTTGGTACCATTTTTGTGCCAGGCATGGGGAGGCAACGCTAACATTCAGACATAGGTTGTGCAGACATGGAATTTACTTTTCACTTTTTGAGAAAGATCAGAAAAAGTTTAAATAAAATATCATAAAAAGCTACATGTGCCATGAAGGAAATAAACAGTACACTAAAGAATCATGGGGAGGACTATCTTAAATATGGCAGACATGTTGAATTAGCACCCTTAGGGGATAGATATAGGGCTGAAACCTAAGTGCTTAGTCATTTTCTTTTAATATGAAAAAAAATTCTAGACAGCGAGAACAACATTATAAAACTTCTGTGCTGGAAAAGAATTTCGTTGGGCAGATACTTGAAAGGCCACCACTGATTTTAAAGCTTAGTGATAGCCCAAATGAGGTAGAGGAGAGATTAGGATCTCATAGTTCATGTAGATCGCATAAGCTTTAGAAAAGGACAAATTTGTATTTTAGCTTATGTTCAATAGAATACTACAGAAGGCCTTAAGAGAATGTATTTTCCTTTTTATTTTAGGACCACCAGAACTGCTGTATGTAAAATAGTTTGGAAAATATAATGCATTTACCTATTTCTTTAGTCAACTACACAATAACTAAAGAGTCTGTATCATGAAGTAAGTGCTGGTCTGATGTTCTATGAAGATACAAAAATATTATTTTTTTTCTTTTCTGCAAATTCAGAAAAAGAAAGAGAAAAATAGGAGAAAATTAGAAAAATCAATGAAAAGTAGATGCTTTCCAAATTCAAATTACTATTTACATTTTTAAGCAAACCTAGTTGCAGCACAAGAAATAAAGAAAATAGTTTGATTTTGGAAAACTTCTACAATATGTGTCTCCTGATAAAGAGGTACAACTAGTCATAGCCAGGCTTTTCTACATAGCAAATGATTGATTTTAGAAAATGAGTTATAAAATACATAAAAACTCTTGAGAGAAAAAAATAAAACAGCAGAAACAACAAAAAAAAACAACAAACTGTTTGCAATCCTTTTTATGATGCTATAATCAGTGTGGATGACTACTTTAGTTACAGTTTGTGCTAAATCACACTAAGAGTAATTTGTCTACCTATATTTTTTCTAATCAAAATTCTTTATTTACATTACTTTACTTCTATTTTAAGGCATTTTCAGACACATATTCAAAATATAACTAAGAACCAGATTTGCCTAGTGAAATAGCTGTTTTAGACAAGTGTGACTTATTTCTGACATATGCTGTACAAGCAATTGTGTTAGGATGACATCCATCAGAGTTAATGGTAAGCTAAAAATGGCACTATCATATTTCATTCTGATAATCATAAAAGCATACACAGAAAGCACTAATATTTCAGCCCACAGGAGCAAAACCTTCCAGTTGGTTTTCATAGCACAGATGTATTTTTGCCAAAATAGTAGAAAAGAAGCAATGCATAGAACGAATTTATTCATATTGTTTATAATTCCATTCTGGTGAGTAGAAATTAACTTCAAGTCAGCCTTTGCTTTTGGTTTTTGGATCAATATGACTATCATTATCATGTGTAAATTGTGTTTTCTAAAAATCTAACACCATAGCATGCCTTTCTGTGCTGAATACTCTCTCCACACGTTGGCCAATTGAGTCAATTCTGATCATTTTTATTCTGCATGAAAAAGTGCCTATCCAAGCTAATGGAAGTGAGTTTGGCAATCAATTCTGATAAGAAACTCCATCTTACAACTTAATACTAAACTTAAATTTTTGCTTCCTTTTCTACAAAAAGGAAAAGTCAACACTATTTGACAAATGTCCTTAATATGAATCAGAAGATTTTTTCAGCTTATAGAAACAAGAAAGAACATTTGTGATCTATCTATCTGCCACTAGACTACCTTAACTTTGAATCTAATACTTCCAATTCTGTATTATTGACATTTTTCTCATCAGAGAATAAATTATAACAAAAAAGGCATAGTCATAGCCTCACCTTAAAAATCATGCTGTAGCAATCTAGCATTCACTTGTCAGGGTAGATTTTTTTTACAAGGAGGGCATTAGAGCAAACACAGAGGGAATGCATTAGAGTGAGACCTAGAGATGTTGGGTAGTGTTCCATGCAGAGGTGAGAGAGTGGTTGCAAGCTTAGATGGTGAAGGATGGGGAATCAGGCAAAGCCTTGAGCAGAATATACACAGGGGAGAATAAACAATGATAGCAGAGAGCAACAGTGAGTCAGATCAGGTAGGACATTGTAGATCATAGGAAGCATCTTGGCTCTTTCTCTGAGAGAAATAGGAGTCAATAGAGGGCTATGGGTAAAGGAATTATGTGACTAGACTTACATTTTAACTAACAAATACTGTATTGAGAATAGACTTCAGGGGTAATTGTGGAAGCAGAGAGACCAGTAATAATACAATTAAGAGACGTAAGGAGGATATATCTATGAAGCTGAGAAGTGGTGGACAGATTTAGCAGCACTCCTTGGGCATCCTTTTGAACTCATCAATTTTGATGATTTTTAGTGCTTCTGCTGTTTTTGTTTCACCTCTTTCACATCAGCAGAACATTTCCCTACTTTTTTAATTGAGGAAACAAAAAAAAGTTGCTCAGGGCCAAATCAGGTGAATAGGGAGGGTGTGGTACAGGGGTCATGCTGTTTTTGGTTAAAAAAAAAAAGAACTGTTGAACACTCACAGCTGTGTGGGCAGGTGTGTTGTCATGGTGGAAGAACCAGTCACCTATTTTCCACAACTCGGGATATCTCTACAGGTAATTGACTTTTCCACCATGACAATGCACCTGCCCACACCTCACTGTGTGTTCAGCAATTTTTGATCTGAAAGGCATGACTCCAGTGTTCCACTCTCCCTATTCACCTGGTCTCACCTGAGTGACTTTTGTTTCCCAGATGAAGTAAGTTCTCAAAGAGAAAAGTTTTGTCAATGTGAAAGAGGTGTAACAAAAAATGGCCAAAGCACTAAACGACATCAAAGTTGATGATTTCATAACCTGTTTTGAGCAGTGGAGAAAGCATCTCCATAGGTATACTGCATCAAATGGAGAATATTTAAAGTGACTGGAGTTCAGCATGTAAGAATAAATACACAATTTTTATAAATAAATTCAGGTTTTTGGTGGGGTCCTCCATCATATACTAGATAAATACTAGATACAGTATTTATCTCCCAATTTCCCACCATTTTAGGAAAACCTCCTTGCTATGCCACAAAGTCATAGGTGCAGTACCTAATTACAGTATATTATTAGTGAGCTAAAACACATAATAAAAAAGTGAAAAAAACTCCTGAATTCTGATCTTGAATAAAAAAAGTCACAACATGAATAATAAAAGAAAAATAGACAAAATTGTAATTGCTGGTTAACACTGTCTTCATAGAGATATGTCTCCAGTTATTATCTTCTTGTTGAGGTATACTACTGCAGTTAGGAAGTTTTTACAATTACTTAGGTTACAATTTAGATAGTAATAAGGATCAAACATTTTTAGTATTGTTGTTGTAATTTACATATCTATATTTATCTCTCTATCCACAGATAAATAACATTCGATATTTTTTCTGTAAGTAATATGGTTTACTTTTTAACTCTTTAATATTGGAGTAGTTGAATCATATACTAGATAAATATTAGATACAGTTCAATGGACATAAAATTGAGGTCCTGTATATTATAATTATATATTGTAAATAAAATGACTATAAAGCAAGAAAAGAAATAATTCTCTCCAAATACAATAATATTTTGAGTAAATAAACTGAGGTGTTTTTATTTAACTTTAAGCATATCGTTAGCTAAAGTATGAATTTTTTTAAAAACTAGAATGCAATCTTAGTCAGATTAATATATAAAATGTACAATTATATTAGGCAAAAACAATAAAGATATACTGTCCCAAATAAAGGATTAATTTTCAATTAGTCTAGCTCAAAATGTAGTGTTATCTAAGCTGAGGTAATACATGTTATTGGAAAGCTTTATTTGGCCATAAAGTCATCAGTAAGACATCTGCTAAGAATGTATTTTATTTTATTCTTTTAAAGTGAGCTAATATAACAGAAAATGAAGACACTTCATCATAAGTACTTGCGTTGCCACATCTGAGAAGTTAGGCTTTTATGTTGATTTTATATTTTACAGAAGTTGTTGACAAAAAGAGCATTTTTGGTGTGGAACTTCAGGTGTCCCAGAATCTTCTACATTTATGCTACTACGTTAATCCTCTTTCATTTGGTAAACAAAGGACCAAAACAAGAATATCCAAGGAGGCAGGCAATGAGTTGTGGTGGAGGACTTACTGATCTTTGAAGTTGTTCAAGCATTGAAGAAAAAGAAGTGAATTCTTTGTTACTAGAAGTGATTACGCAATGCTGAATTACTCATCTGACATGTGTGGGCTGAGGCTGGAAGACAGATCAGGTCTAGTAAATGGGAAGAGACTGAAGCCAAGAATAGGCACTTCCCAAGTGCTGGGGTTGTGTCGTCTGGTGCACAAGAAGGAAGACTCTGGGAGAAAAAAGAAAGAGTAGTTGCAGCAGCTCAGATAAATTTGTAAAAGGCTGAGGGAAATTCAGGCTCTGCCCAAGCAAGCAGAGCTCCTCCTGTATTAGGGAGAAACAGAAAATTGGTGACACTCTGGTTTGGTTCAAGATCTCAATTTAGGTCTACCCTATGGGGCACAAGAAAAGTACATTCTCCACAAGAACATGAGGGTTAAACTGAATACGGACACTTCCAAGTCGATGCAGACTGATGATATTACAAACCCAGAAGCAATTTCAAATTCAGAAGATCAAAAGTGTCAGACTGTAAAGGTCATAATGGAAGGACCAGGTGAAAGTGTAAGTAAAGTGCAGGAAGCTACACAAGAGAAAAATCAGTCAAGGGTGTAGAGTCAGTGAAGAAGGAAAATATGTTTCTGAGCTTTCAAATTCTGCACATTCAGCCAAGTGTCTTATTATTAGAGATGGGTCATCTTGATTGCCTGGATCAAGAGAGACACAGAAAATTTGGAGGGTAGGGGAAAGAAGCTTGGAAGCACCAGAATTGACCACTAGTGGATCTTTACCTTCAGGGATCTTGGACTTGATGTAGAAGTATCTGTACACCTGCTAAAAGAATTGCATCTACCAAGAGATGCAGGATTAATGACAAAAAAAAAATGTCTACCACATCCTGGAGGAAACATGCTAAATAAATAGAAATTGATATATAAATATTATTGAGTAAAGTATCTCAATAATAAGAAAGTTATGTGAATGTATTTTCTCTCTTTTATAACATAATTTTAAAAGTCATGTAAAACAATAATAGTAAAAATATTAGTGCTTTATTACACTTTCTACATGCATTTTTAAATATAGAAAATAAAAACTATATAAATTTATCTCCCAATTTCCCACCATTTTAGGAAAGCCTCCTTGCTATGCCACAAAGTCATAGGTGCAGTACCTAGTTACAGAATATTATTAGTGAGTAAAATACTTAATAAAAAGTGAAAAAACTCCTGAATTCTGATCTTGACTAAAAAGTCACAACATAAATAATACAAGAAAAATAGACAAAATTTTAATTGCTGATTAACAATGTCTTTATAGAGATATGAATCCAGTTATCTTCTTATTGAGGTATACTATTGCAGATAGGGAATTTTTACGGTTACTTAGGTTACAATTTAGATAGTAATAAGGATCAAATATTTTTAGTATTGTTATAATTTATATATCTATATTTATCTCTCTATCCACAGATAAATAACATTCGAAATTTTTTTCTGTAAGTAATATGGTTTACTTTCTAACTCTTTAATATTGGAGTAGTTGAATAATGAGGCAATACAAATTTTGTTAAATAATAAAATTTATGAATAAGAACTTGAAACTTTAATTATGAATACAATATTAACCCTTTTTATTCCTTGAAAGGCATTTTATGCGTAAATTAAAATACTCAATATGGTTTCAGAAAAAAGTCAGACATTAGAGTTAATGAAAATCAAACAATTAGCATAAGCATTTGTCATTGAGTCCATTATATTAGAGAGACAGTTCTAATTCAATCAACATAACCAGAGCCTTGGAATAATGACTCCAAAGCAAGCACAGTTATTCTGGAAAAAAATATTTGTAATTTAGATCACATCTTTCTACTAGGGAGTCACATATTAAAGACTGGCACAGGGAAGAGGTGTGCTTATTTTTAGTGAAATATCATTCTATTGTTTTATTATTATTTTTTGCTTCTCTGAAGAAGAAATTGAATTTCTCAGCTAGACACAAAAAAGTTCTGGAAAAAAATCCATCTGCATCCACATAGAACTTTGAATAATTGTCAGTCTCAATCAAGATATAACTCAGATGCACAGAGGCAGAGCTTTCCACATTCTTTTTAATGCATACATACAGACTACATGAGAGCAAGTAGCCAGAGTCATGACGGGAGTCAACAAAATTGAACTTAATAGAGTTGTGAATTGGGAGAAAAGAATAAAAAGATCACTCACACCAAGGACTCATTTGCTGCTACATACTAAAGTAGCTCTGAATTTTACTGTTTTTAAGAATAATCCCATTTATAACTAAATGGAATCTACTTTATAGAGGAACATCTTTATTTCTAATAAGTACAGATTTGTAAAAGAAAAATCTATTGTGAGTATATTAATCAGGATTTTTTAGGAAAACAGACCAATAAGATAATAGTATAGATAGATAGATAGATGATAGATAGGTAGATAGATGATAGATAGATAGATGATAGGTAGATAGATGATAGATTAGATAGATAGATAGATAGATAGATAGATAGATAGATAGATAGATGATAGATAATAGAAAGATAGATAGACAGACAGATGTGTGTGTGTGTGTGTGTGTGTGTGTGTGTGTGTGTGTGTGTGTATACACACAGTCACACAAAGATTTATTTTAAGGAAATGGCTCATACAATTAAGAAGGCTTGGTACATACAAAACCTGCAGGGTAGGTTGAAAGACAGAAGACCCAGGTGAGAGCTGCAGTGTCAGTCCAAAGGCAGTCTGTTGGCAAAGTTCCTTCTTGCTCAGAGCAGAGGTGTTCAGTCTTTGCTCTACTAAGGCCTTCAACTGATTGCAGGAAGCCCACCACATTATGGAGAATAATCTGCTTTATTCAATTTATGTGTTGATCTAATTCACAGAAATATCCAGAATAAGGTTTCACCAGATATCTGAACACAGTGGTCCAACCAAATTGATATATAGAATTAACCATCATAGTGAGAATGTGTTAAATATGGTCAGGTCTGCCCATTCTAACCATTAAGTGAAAAGCAGAAATTTTCCAGAGGCAGATATAGGGTAAGGCAAAAACCAATGATGCAAGTGCAGTGTAGGAGATGAACTAACTACAACACGATGATATTTTTGTAACAAATAACTTATACTTAGGGTTAATTTGTTTGTTTTTGAACTGCTGAATTGTGGCGTTTTATTTGGCATTAAATTGTTTCTGCCATACTCTTTGCAGGAAAGAAAAGAATAAGACTTTTGAAGCTCCTTGTTTTAGACTTCCTTTGACTCATTTGGATTCTTCAGCACTCATGCCCCACACTCCCACCCCTGACCTCCGCCTTGGGTTTATTGTCTCTCTTCTCCTCTGCAAAATAACAGAGACCCCTAAGAAGCCTGGTGGGCTCAGATTTATCTTTCACTTATAACATTCTCATGTGCTTCTAATGCTCATTATAGTTTGTGAATAGAACTGACTGCCCTCAAGTGCTATTTCATCTTTTCTCTGATGCTAGTTACAATCTTTTTAGAATGTTGGCCATAGGTTTTCAATTTTAGATGTGTATTTTATGGTTACTGTTTGTAATAAAAAATGTGCTGTGATTCTCAGTGGTCCACTATTCTTCACGAAATACACATGCCTAGGTGTTGTCATAAAAACAGACAGTGAGTTGACATTTAGAAATATATTTTTATTTCCTCTTCCCCACATGTAGGAAATTAGTTTTTTTAATGAATCAAATATTCAAAGAAGTGCCCATGTAATTCTTCCAAATCTAATCTTTCTTCATCTTCATAACCAACCTTCTCAACTCATCCCCTTATAAAACGCAATCATATGGTCAGTAACATGTTTTCATTTTTGCTTTTTCTTGAATTTCAGACAAACAGCTATCCATTTTGTCCTAGGAGAGTTATTTGTTTTATCAGCCATGTTGGATATACATTTGGATTTCAATACTTGATAGTCATTTGGCAATTATTCAAGGCACAAGTTGAAACAGATGTCACTTTTTTAAGAGCATGCAACTGAGAAGCAAGTATTAAGTAAGCAATTAAGTCATACATAATTGTATCAAGACAGAGCTTACTTTGTTTTACTAGTATCTTCATAGATCTATATTGAATATGTGGATCACCTCAGGACTTACCAAGTTATATATATCAGTAACAGCAACTCCTAATAAGCCTGTTTGAAAAATGCAAGCTATTGTTTTCTCCCTGAGTTGGCAGGCAATTTTTATTGCCAAAACAATCTAATCAAGACAGTGTATATTCTTTGAAAAGATTGTATAAGATTCAATATACTATTATATCAGTGTTTACTGAGCAAAAGCGATACAAATTGTCTTGGAAACAGGATTCTGTATAATTTCTCTTTGAATCAATTTCTGTAATTTTGCCATACTTAAAATGTGATCTAATCACAGTTTAAAATTTCTAATCCTACCATATAAAACGTATTGGAAGGTATAACGTATAGAAAACTCCTTTATATTTCTCAAACGTAAGACTCTATGATCTGAGAAAGAGACTGAAATATTAATACATTTTAAATGTAGTTTGCATTATCTCTCTTCCCTCCCATTTTAATAAGTGAGTCCTGGGATAGTCGCACATTTAATCAGATAACCCAATTTTATAATACCTAGTATTTGTTATCCTGCCAAACAGCAACAAAAATGGCAAAAATCTCTGTTTCCTGATAGGCTATCTCAGGCACAAATATTTCACCATTATTTGTATTATTTGACTAAAGGTAAAGAAAATCTGTTTTATAGCAAATTATTTTTCTTAGAGAAGTTGCATTTAAAACTACTTTCCTTGGCTAGAATTACTTTACTAGATAATTTTTTTCAATTTTAAAAAATTATGAGACTAGATGAAGTTCAGGACTAATAAAATTTAATGGAGATTGGAGAATAGAGAAAAACATCTGAATTCAAATGTAGCCAGGGACATTTGTTATCACTGTGGGAGTGGTCATCTGAGGGGAGAGAGGCTACAGAGAGAAGCCTGTGAGAACCACCTTATCTAGCTCCTTGATACTCAGCTATCCATGGCTAGTGTCAGCCTGGGACTTGTTAGAAATTCAGAATCACAACACCTCACATGAGATTTACTGAATTTTAATCTATATTTTAATAAGACCCCAAATTCATGGGAACATTAATTCTGAAACTACTGATCTACATGACAATTGGGTCCAGAACTAGGCTGACTCTAAGATTTTAATAATGAGTTTTGACTTTCCATAGTATGCAAATTCCAATATAGTGAAATAATTTTGATGGTATGATTGGCCACAGCTTATGAATAGTGCCATGAGCAGCACAGACAGGAATTTACAGATTTGCTGCCACTTGCAATTTGTGCTGAATAACATCAATTAGATAATTTTTGCAGTCATTATGACTGAAAGGGAGGCAGATTAGAATAAAAACATGGGCACCAGAATTATTCAGTCCTGAGTTAAATCTCTTATGATTTCAGTAAAGTGTATAAGCACTTCAACACTTCTTTTATAATTTGGAATGCATAACACCTATTTGTAGAACTGTGTGGTGACTATGTTAGAAAAATTGTGCAGATTTTCAGAAAGATGGCAGTGGAGCCAGTCAGACTATGTAAGTCCTTGTGCGAATGAGTGTATAGAAAATTTTGCATATGTATCAATGAGTAAGTGGGCATGTGGTAGCTGACTGAGCAGGGACTCAGGATCAAGTGCCCAGGGCTCTCCTAGTGAAGTGTCTGGTGCTGCAGCTGCTCTGCTTGGTCCCTAGTGCTTCCCAGGGCACAGAAGCTGAGCAAGATTTTTAAAAAATCAACAAAGCTTTCCAGGGAAAAAGCTACCAGTAGAGACTGCCGACTCCAGTTTCTGCAGCACCTGGCTGGATACTGGCAGCAAGGGGTCCAGCGAAGGAGCCCAAAGGCAGAGCTCCACTGGAGAAGACAAAAGAGACCCTCTACTACCATCTTGAAAATTGGGCAGGAAAGTGCTCCGGCTTGTTTACCATGGAGTGACAGATTTGACCCAATCTCTGTGACCAGCAGATTAACTACTCAGAGGTTGATCATGACCCAGAGGGAATATCCTAAAAGTACAAACTCTTGAGGGACATGAGTACTGAGTCTCTGTGCTTCAACTCCTACCCTGATTCAGCTGTGGAACAAAAGGTCTGGCAAGAAATGGACGAGGAAGACCTCCAAAGAGATCAATGGTGATTCCAGGACTGACCCAACCCCCTCCTTCCCTGCAATTCTCTGATCATCAGACCCACATAGCTGAGGCACAACTGAGAGGGATGAACCCAGGCAGAGCTGGACATCAGTCACAAAAGGAGGACTCCACTCCAGGGTAAGCCTGGCTGGGGTGCCCCCTCCCAGTACCTGGGAAAGAGACAATCCTGCACATTCCCACCAGAGGGGTCCCCTATCATACTAGGTGGGATCTCTCTGATCATACTAGACTGAAGCCCTGTCCACCCCACTGCCCCCTCCTCTTTCCTTGGGCCTGACACTGGGGAGATTGTGAATGGGACCAAAGCTTTGCAGGAGACATCAGAAGGGCAGCCGAGAGGAATAACTACACGACTTGTCACAAGAGGCCAAGTTTGGTTGTTGTTTGTGTGTTTATTTTTAAATTTTTTTTTGAGTTGGAGTCTCACTCTGTCACCTAGACTGGAGTGCAGTGGCCACTTCCAGCCACCACAGCCTCGACCTGCTGGGCTCCAGCGATCCTTCCGCCTTAGCCTTCCAAGTAGCCGGAATTACAGACATACGCTACCACGCCCGGCTGATTTTTTGGTTTATTGTAGAGATGAGGTCTCACTGCCCAGGTGGGTCTCGAACCCGCGGGCTCAGGCAATCCACTCACCTCAGCGTCCCAAAGGCATGGGATTACAGGCTGAGCCACCAAGCCTGGCATATTTTTAAATAATTTTTCCTTGTACATAAATATGTATGTAAGGGTTTGATCTGCGTCCCCCCACCCCTTTCTTTCTTTCTTTCTTTCTTTCTTTCTTTCTTTCTTTCTTTCTTTCTTTCTTTCTTTTTTCCTTTCCTCTTTCACTTTTTGTTTTCTGTTTATGTGTATGTGTATATGTGAAGTATTGAGTATTCATCCTTCAGGTTTTTTGTTTGCTTGTTTTTACTTTTCTCTTTTTTTAATATAATGTGTGTGTGACTACATGTATGGGGATGCAATTTGAATTACTTTATTTTATTTTATTTTATTTATTTTTTTGAGTTAGAGTCTCACTCTGTCACCCAGACTGGAGTGCAGTGGCTGCTCCCAGCCAC
>NW_007252040.1:402896-458504 GCF_000164805.1 Carlito syrichta
CTCCCAGCCACTGCAGCCTCGACTTGCTGGGCTCCAGCGATCCTTCCACCTCAGCCTTCTGAGTAGCCAGAATTACAGGCGTGTGCTATCATGCCGGGCTGATTTTCTGATTTATTGTAGAGATGAGGTCTCACTGCCCAGGAGGGTCTCAAACCTGTGGGCTCAGGCAATCCGCTCACCTCAGCCTCCCAAAGGCATGGGATTACAGGCTGAGCCACTGAGCCCAGCTTATTTTATTTTATTTTTAAAATTGATTTCTTTTTCTTCTCCTTTCATTTTTGAGTTGGGCATGATTGTGTGTGTTTGGTTTTTCTATTGTTGTTTTTTGTTTTACTTTTGTTGTTATTCCAGTTTGTTTTGGTGTGTGTGTGTGTGTGTGTGTGTGTGTGTGTGTGTTGTGTGTGTGTGTCTTTAATTGTATTTTGCTTTTGTTTCTGCTCTTGTCCTGTGATTTTTTATTATTTATTTTATTTTTAATTTTTGTCCATCTTATTTCATTCTATTTTACTCTGTTCTCCTCATTACTGTTACTATGTCTTGAACTCAGGGGTACACAAACGTACCCATTGCAACATCATATAAAGTGATAGTGGGAGTGGGTCTCAGGGAATCCATATCACAATCAGTGAACATTGTTATTTTCAAGGAGTTTCTGAATCCTAACTCCCCATCTTACAGCTTAGTTGACTCTCAAAAGTACAAGAGACAGCAAAGCTTCCAACCCACACACCCACAGCCCTCTTTCAAAACAGAACAAATTCAGAGCCCTGATCAGGGAAAATAGAGGACTGAGCAACATCAAAAGTAAAAGCCCTTCCCACTGCTACTGAATAATGGAACTAAAGAGAAAAGAAAGAGGCCTGTCACAAATGAGGAAAATCAACAAAGAACACAGGTAATATCCAGTGTGCCAAAGAGAAAATACCTGAAAAATCAGACTTCAGAGCCCAAATAATGAAACTCACCAATGACTGGCCCCAGAATAAAATAGGAATTAGGGAATGAATGAAAAAAGTGAATAAGACTCAAAAAAGACAAGAGGGAATACTGAAATAACATGTAACAGAGATTTTGCCCATAAAAAGTTTCATCTAGGAAATAAATAACAATATGACAAGCGTGAGAAGCAGAATTAATCAAACCAAAGAAAGAATCTCAGAATTTGAAGATCAAAACATGGAATAAACCTGATCTGTAAAAGATATAGAAAGAAAACTCAGAAAGAAAGAACAAAGCCTCCAAGAGATGTGTGATTATACCAAGAGACCCAACCTACACCTAATTGATATCCCAGAAGAAAGGGAAATGGAGAAGACTTTGGAGCAAGTATTCTAGGAGGTTTCCTAAGAAAACTTTCCCCACTTTACCAGAGATGTGGTCATCCAAACACAAGAGAAACAGAGAACCCCTGCAAGACATCAAATAAGAAGACTAAACCCCAGATACATGGTAATTCAGCTACACAAAGTAGGTAGAAAACAAAAAATCCTAAAGGCAGCAAGAGAGAAAGGTCAGGCTAACTTCTAGGAAAATCAATCAGAATAGCAGCAGACTTATCAACAGAAGCACTACAAGCTAGGAGGGACAGGAGTCCATTATTCAAAGTCCTCAAAGATAAACCATTTCAGCAACAAATTTCCTACTCAGCCAAGCTCAGCTTCATCAGCAATTGAGAAATAAAATCTTTCCCAGACATTCATACATAAGGGATTGTGCAGCTTTAAGACCAACTCTATAGGAGATGCTTAAACATGTACTAAGCACAGAAGAAAAAGAAAAAGAATGATGACACACTTCCCAAGAAAGCAGCAGAACACAAAATCAACAGAGACTACATTGTGACTGCACACTTGAAAACACACACATACATCAACCCAAAAGCTAAAAGAAAAAAAACAAAGAAAAAACTTTATAAGAACATTATTACAGGGATAAACAATCATATTTCAATAATCAGCCTGAACATGAATGGACTAAATGCACCACTGAAAAGGCACAAAATAGCAAGCTGGATTAAAAACTATAACATGATAATTTGCTACATCCAGGAAACACATCCCACAACAAGGGTTGTACAAAGACTCAAAGTTAGAGGATGGAAAGCACGTTTCCAGTTGAAGGCTTTCAAAAGAAGGCAGGAGTCACAATCTTAATATCAGACAAAATAATCTTTAAGCTATCAAAAATTTAAAAAGATATGGAAGGACACTGCATAATGATAAAAGGTTCAATCTATCAACAAAAAATATACATCCTAAACATCTATGCACCCAACACAGGAGCACCAGCATTTATAAAGCAACTACTAAATAAACTAAAAATATATATTGACTCTAACACTATTATAGCTGTGGACTTAAACAACCCTAGACAGACCACCGAGGCAAAAATCAACCAAGAGATACAGAACCTCAACTTGACACTCAACCAAATGGACTTAATAGATACCTACAGAATACTCCACCCAACAACCACAGAATACACATTATACTCATCACCACTGGAATGTATTCCAAGATTGAGCACATCCTCAGCTGTAAGTCAAACATAAACAAATTAAATAAAATTGAAATACTGTCATTTAATTTCTCAGACCAATAGTGGAATAAAAATAAATATCAACACCAACAAAATTACCCCCAAACCCACAAAGACATTGACAATAAACAGCATGATTCTTAGTGACTACTGGCTCAACACAGAAATCAAAACAGAAATTAAAAGATTCCTGGAAACAAATGAAAAGAAAGAAACATCCCACCAAAGCTTCTGGATTCTATGAAAACTGTTCTGAGAGGGGTATTTATATCTTTATGAAAATGCACCAAGAAACTGGAAAGATCACAAGTTAGCAGCCTAACAAATGATGTAAGGGAGCTAGAAAGATATATTTTGATCACTCAAACCCTATCTTTAGCATAAGACTCCAATCACCAAAATCAAGGCCCAAATATGGGACATAGAAGACAAAAATATCACTAAAAGCAAAACAAAAGAAACTGGTCCTTTGAAAAAATAAACAAGATTGATGAACCCCTAGCCAGAAGGACCAAGAAAAAGAGAGAAAAAGCCCAAATAAAAACAATTAGAAATGCAAAAGATCAAATCACAACTGAACCTGAAAAATACAAAAGTTTATCAAAGATTACTATGCACACTTGTATAAAATAAGCTTTATAACCTAAATGAAATGGTTCTGACAGCACATAATCTCCCAAGGTTGAGGCAAAAAGATATTGAGATGCTAAATAGGCAAATAACAACTCAGGAAATTGACTCCATCAAAAGAAAACTACGCTAAAAAAAAAAAGCCATGGACTAGGTTGCTTTCCAGTAGAATTCTATAAAATGTACAAGGAGAAGCTGATACCAACCCTATTGAAAGTATTCTAGGCAATTGAGAAAGACAGAATCCTCCCCAAATCATTTTACAAAGTGAAAATCACATGATACCCAAACCAGGAAAACATCCAAAAAAAAAAAGAGAGAGAACTACAGGCCAATATCCCTAATGGACATAGATGTGAAAATTCCCAACAATATTATAGCAAATTGGATCCAACAACTCATCTCAAAAATCATACACCATGACCAAGTAGGTTTCATCCCCAGGATGCAATGTTTGCAAGACCATAAATATAACTAAATATATCAACAGATATAAAAACAAGAGCCACATGATTATATCATTAGATGTAGAAAAATCTTTTGATAAAATTCAGCATCATTCTTGATAAGAACCCTCAAACATCTAGGCATACAAGGATCATATCTCAAAATAGAAGGCGCCATCCACAATAAGCCCACAGTTATCATATTACTAAATGGACAAAAAATGGAAACATTTCCCCAGAATATCAGAAAAAGATAATGCTGGCCACACCCACTCCTCTTGTTCAACATTGTGTTGGATGTCCTAGCTAGAGCAATCAGATAAGAAAAGGAAATCAGGGTATCAAAGTAGGAAAAGAGGAAGTTAAGTTAAACCTCTTTGCTGATGGTATGATTCTTTACCTCAAAAATCCAAGATAATCTGTCAAAAACCTGCTTGCACTGATAAAGAACTTTGACAAAGTCATGGGGTACAAAATATATGTGCAAAAAAGCATTTGCTTTTTTATATACCAACAACAAACAGAATGAGAACCAAATAAAAAGTACAAAATTACCACCAAAAAAAAAAAAACCCCAAAAAAACTTTGGCATCTTCCTAACCAGAGAAGTGAAAGACATTTACAATGAGAACTACAAAACACTGTTCAAGGAAATCTAAGAAGACACAAACAAATGGAAAAATATTCCATGCTCAAGGATAGGAAGAATCAACATTATTAAGATGTCCATCCTACCAAAGGTAATCTAAAGATTCAACCCAATACCCATTAAATTACCAACATAATTCTCAGATCTGGAAATGACAATGCACAAATTTATATGGAAACATAAATGACCATGAATAGCCAAAACAATTCTTAGCAAAAGAAACAAAACAGAAGTATTACACTTCCAGACTTGAAACATCACTATAAGGCTACAATAATCAAAACAGCCCGGTAAGAGTATAAGAATAGGCATATGGATGAATAGAATAGGATAGAAATTCTGGAAGAAAAGCCTCAATTTCTCAGCCAACTCATCTTCGACAAAGTCCCCACCAACAACCACTGGGGAAAGGAGAACCTATTGAGTAAATGGTGCTGGGAAACCTGCCTGACCACATGCAAAAGATTGAAACAGAACCTTTGCCTATCACCACACACAAAAATTAACTCTAAATGGATCAAAGACCTAAATGTAAAACCTCAAACTTAAGAACCTTAGAAAATGCAGGAAACACCCTTATAGAAATTGGAACTGGCAACAAGTTTCTGATCAAAATCTCAAGTGCACATTCCATGAGGGATAAGATAGACAAGTGGGATTTCATCAAACTGAAGCTCAACAAGCTTCTGCAAAGCAAAAGAAACCATCAAAAGAGTGGGGCAACAGCCCACAGAATGAGAAAAAAAATATTTGCCTACCATATATCTGACAAAAGCCTAACATCCAGATCTACAAGGAATCCATATGTGCCAAAAGGAAAAAAACAAACAGTCCCATTAAAAAGTGGACAAAAAACATGAATATATGCTTCCCCAAAGAAGATAAACAGGCTGCCAACATACACATGAAAAAGTGCTCAGCCTCATTAATCAGAGAAATCTAAATCAAAACCACATTGTGTTATAACCTAACTCCAGTAAGAATGGACATCATTAATAAAAGAAACAACAGATGCTGGTGAAGATGCAGAGAAAAAGGAACCCTTCTATACTTTTCAAGGGAATGCAAACTAGTGTAACCTATGGTAAACAGTATGGCAATTTCAAAAGGAATTAGACATTGACCTTCATATGACCCAGCAATTCTCCTACTGGGTATATACTCTAAGGAACTCCAATCATTCTACAAAAAATATACCTGCCCATGCATGCTTATTGCAGCACTGTTCACAATAGCAAAAACATGGAAGCAACCATGCTGCCCATCGAAACTGGACTGGATAAAAAAATGTGGTACATATACACAATGGAATATTGTGCAGCCATAAAGAAGGACAAACATATAGACTTTCCATCAACTTGGATGGATTTAGAGTCTATCATACTCAGTGATCTATAACAGAAACAAAGAACAGAGTTCTACATGTTCTCGCTCATAAGTGGGCCCTGAACATTTACCATAATCCTATAAGAAAGGGATTGGCAGTAGCAGGATACTGCCAGGGTAGTGAGTAGTGGAAAGTAGCAGAACATCAATAAGAGTATCTGACCTCAAACCAGTCAAACTGGGGACCAAAGGGAAGCCCACACTTTGCCTGTACAATGACCATTTGTGTACCTAATCCTGAATTGTACCTCATATTTTATACAAACATTCATTATGCAGGTACCCTCGTTTATGAGGTGTGCCCCCTTCCTCAGGCAGATTCCCACTACTGTCAATCCTACCTCCCTGCTCCCCCAACCTCCTACAGTCTCTTGCTATTGTTAATCCTTTTCTTAGAGTATTACAATAGTTGTTCAAGGTCTCACTTATGAGTGAGAACATGTGATACTCAGTTCTTTGTTTCTATGAAAGATCGCTCAGTATTACAGACTCTAATACCATTCAGGTTGCTGCAAAGTTCATGATTTTGGATTTCTTCATGGCTGCATAATATTCCATTGTGTATATGTACCACATTTTTTTTATCCAGTAATTGTTGATGGGCAGCACAGTTGGTTCCATGTTCTTGCTATTGTGAACAATGCTGCGATAAACATACGTGTGCAGGTATCTTTTTTATAGAGTGATTTGAGTTCTTCCGGATATTCCCAGTAGGCGGATTGCAGGGTCATATGGAAGGTTGATTTTTAGAACTTTTAGGAATTGCCACACTATTTTTCACAGAGGCTGTTCTAATTTACACTCCCACCAACAGTGTAGAAGTATTCCTTTTGCCTCATCCTCTCCAGTATCTGTTATTTTTTGAGTTATTGATGATGGTCATTCTGATTGGAGTTAGGTAGTATCTCAGTGTAGTTTTAATTTGCATTTCTTTGATGACTAGTGAGGCTAAACATTTTTTCATGTATCTGTGGGTTGCTCATACATCTTCTTTTGAGAACTGTCTAGTCATATCTTTTGCCCACTTTGTAATGGGGCTGTTTGTTTTCTTCTTTTCAGCATGTGAGTTCCTTGTAGATCCTAGATGTTATGCCTATGTCAGACATACAGTTGGCAAATATTTTTTCCCAGTCTGTGGGCTGTCTCCCTGCTTTCTTGATGGTTTCTTTGGTTTTGCAAAAGCTTGTTAGTTTGATAACGTTCCACTTGTCTATCTTATCTATTATGGCATGGGCACTTGGGGTTTGATCAGGAATTGGCTGCCAGTTCCAATTTCTATAAGGGTGTCTCTTGCATTTTCTAAGTTTCTAATAGTTTGAGATTTTAGGTTTAGGTCTCTGATCCATTTAGAGTTTATTTTTCTGTATGGAGATAGGTAGGGGACCTGTTTCAATCATCTGTATGTGGTCAGCCAGTTTTCCCAGAATTATTTACTGAATTGTTTCTCCTCTCCCCAGTGGTTGGTGGTGGAGGCTTTTTGAAGATGAGTTGGTTGAGAAATTGAGATTTTGTTTCTGGAATCTCAATTCTATTCCATTGGTCTATATGCCTGTTATTATACCACTAACGGGCTGTTTTGATTATTGTAGCTATAGAATAAAGTTTAAAGTCCAGGAGTGTAATGCCTAATACCTCCAGCCTTTTATTTTATTTTTTTTGAATTGGAGTCTCACTCTGTCACCCAGACTGGAGTGCAGTGACTACTCCTGGACACTGCAACCTTGACCTGCTGGGCTCTGGTGATCCTTCCACCTCAGCCCTCCAAGTATCTGGAACTACAGGTGTGTGCTACCACACCTGGCTAAATCTTTAACTTATTGTAGAGATGAGGTCTTGCTAAGTTTCCCAGGTGGGTCTTGAACCCATGGGCTCAGGCAATCCACTCACCTCAGTCTCCCAAAGCACGGGATTACAAGCTGAGTCACTGAGCCTGGCTTCTCCAGCCTTTTTTTTCCCTGAGGATTGCTTTGGCTATTTGTGATCATTTACGTTTCCATATGAATTCCTGTATTGTTGTTTCTAGGTCTAGGAAGAATGCTGCTGGTAATTTGATGGGAATTGTGATAAATCTGTAGATTGTCTTAGGTAGAATGGACAGTTTAACAATGTTTATTCTTCCATTTCATGAGTGTGGAATATTTTTCAACTTGTTTGTGTCATCTTTGATTTCTTTGAGCAGCGTTTTGTAGTTTTCATTGTAAAGGTCTTTCAGATATCTGGTTAGGAAGATGCAAAGGTATTTCATTTTTTTGAGGTTTTTGTGAATGGAATTGTGCTTTTTATTTGGATTCCTGTTTGTTTATTATCGGCGTATAGAAATGCAATTGACCTTAGCACATTTAGTTTATACCTTGAGTCTTTCCAAAGTCCATTATCAGTGCAGGGAGGTTTTTTAAACAGATTCTCTTGGGTTTTCAAGGTATAGAATCATGTCATCTGCCAAAAGGGACAACTCGATTTCCATTTTTCCTATTTGAATACTCCTGATTGCCTTCTTCTCCCTGATTGCTCTAGCTAGGACTTCCAAAACTATGTTGAACAGTAGGGGTGAGAATGGGCATCCTTATCTTGTTCCAGTTTTCTGAGAAAAGAGAAAAGGGTTCCAATTTCTGTCTGTTTAGCAATATGCTGGCTTTGGATTTCTCATAGATGGCTCTTACTATTTTGAGGTATCTATGCTAGATGTTTGAGGGTTTTTATCAAGAAGCGGTGCTGGATATTATCAAGTTTTTTCTGCACCTAATGATATAATCACATGTTTTTTGTTTTTACGTCTGCTGCTGTATTTAATCACATTTATGGTCTTGCGAATGTTGAACCAGTTTTGTATGCTGGGGATGAAGCCTCCTTGGTCATGGTGGATGATTTTTGATATGTGTTGTTGAATCCGGTTTGCTAGGATATTGCTGAGAATTTTAGCTTCTATGGTCATCAAGGATATTGGCCTGTAGTTCTCTTTCCTTGTTGGATATTTACCGGTCTTGCGTATCAATGTGACGTTAGCTTCATAAAATTATTTGGGAGAGTTCCATCTTTCTCAATTGCTTGGAATACTTTCAATAGGATTGGTATCAGTTCCTCCTTGTATGCTTTACAGAATTCTGCTAGAAAGCCATCTAGCCCAGGGCTTTTTTTGTAGGTAGTTTTCTTATGACATTGTCAATTACCTGGATTGTTACTGTTCTGTTTAGGGTCTCGATTTCTTCTTTTTTCAACCTGGGGAGGTTGTGTGATATCAGAAAGCCCTCATTTCCTTTAGCTTTTCAAGTTTGTTTCCATACAAGTGTACATAGTAGTTTCTGATAATCTTTTGTTTTTCTTCAGGGTCAGTTGTGACTTCATCTTTTGTGTTTCTGATTGTTTGTATTTGGGCTTTTTCTCTCTTTTTCTTGGTTAGTCTAGCTAGGGAGCCACCAATTTTGCTTATCCTTTCAAAGAACTAACTTTTTGTTTCACTGAATTTTTTTTTTTTTTTTTGTATTATCTTTTTGTCTTCTATGTTTCTGCTTCCATTGTGGTGATCTGGATTCTTCTGTTGAAGTTAGGGTTTTGGTGGTCTAACTTTTCCAGCTTCCTTAGGTTACTTGTTAGGCTGTTAAGTTGTGATCTTTCCATTTTCTTCATATGTGTTTGTAGAGATATATATCCCCCTCTTATTACTGATTTCATGGCATTCCAGAGGTTTTGGTAAGTTGTTTCTTCATTTTCATTTGTTTCTAGGTATCTTTTAATCTCTGTTTTGATTTCTATGTTGACCCAGGAGTTGCTTAGTATCATGCTATTTAGTGCCGATGTCTTTGTGAGTTTGAGGGGAACTTTGTTGGTGTTGATATTTATTTTTATTTCACTGTGGTCTGAGAAGGTACATGGCAATATTTCAATGCTATGAAATTTGTTTATGCTTGATTCATGGTCAAGTATGTGCTCAATCTTAGAGTATATTCAGTGTGGTATTAAGTTGAATGTATAGTCTATGGTCGTAGGTCATAGGAGTATCTATTAAGTCCATTTGGTCAACAGTCACATTGAGGTCCCAGATCTCCTTGTTGATTTTTTGTCTAGTTTTGTGAGTGGGATATTAAAGTCTCCAGCTATGAAAATGTTAGAGTCAATATATTTTTTAAGTTTGCCTAGAAGCTGCTTTATGAAAGTTGGTGCTCCTATGTTGGGTACATATAGATTTAGGATGGATATTTCTTAACTTTTTTTTTTGAGTTGGAGTCTCACTCTGTCACCCAGACTGGAGTGCAGTGGCTGTCCCGGCCACCACAGCCTCAACCTGCTGGGCTCTGGTGATCCTTCCACCTCAGCCTTCCAAGTAGCCAGAATTACAGGCATGCACTACCAAGCCTGGCTGATTTTTTGATTTATTGTCGAGATGAGGTCTCGCCGTCCAGGCAGGTCTCGAACCCTCAGGCTCAGGCAATCCACTCACCTCAGCCTCCCATAGGCGCGGGATTACAGGCTGAGCTACCGAGCCCGGCTAGGATGGATATTTCTTGTTGATGGATTGAACCTTTTATCATTGTATAGTGACCTTGTGCCTCTTTTGAATTTTTGATAGCTTAAAGAGTATTTTGTCTGATATTAAGATTGCAACTTCTGTTTACTTTTGTGTTTCATTCACCTGAAGTTTTGCTTCCCATCCTCTTACTTTGAGTCTGTGAGTGTCCTTTCTGGTGAGATAAGTCTCTTGGAGACAATATATTGTTGCCTCATGATATTTTATCCATTTTGCCATTATATGTCTTTTAGTGATTCATTTAGTCCACTCACAGGCTAATTATTGAAATGTGAGAGTTTATCCTTTTCATGAGATTCTTATAGAGTTGTTGTTGTTCCTTTTTGTTGTCTTTGTTTTGATTTTTAGATTTATTCATGTGTGTTTTCAATCCTTTTTCTGCACTATTGTGAAGAACATTGTTGTTCTTTTTTTCCCTTTCTTCTGTGTTTACTACTTTCTTAAGTGTTTTCTATAGAGCTGATATAGAGGCAGTGTAAGTTCTTAGGGATTGGATATCAGGGAAAAATTTTAATACTCCCTCACTGATGAAGCTTAGCTTAGCTGAGTTGGTTATTCTTGGTTGAAATTGTTTATCTTTGAGAACTTTGAAGATTGGGCTCCAAGCTCTCCTAGCCTGAAGTGTTTCTGTAGATTAGTCTACTGTTATTCTAATTGTTCTTCCCTGGTAGGTAGAGTGTCCTTTTTCTCTTGCTGCCTTTAGAATTTTTTCTTTTATACCTACTTTGTTAAGGTGAATCACTATGTGTCTAGGAGTTGGTTTTCTCATTTGCTTTTTTGCAGTGGTTCTTCAAATCTCTTGTGTTTGAATGGTCTCAATACTGATGAGATGAGGGACATTTTCTTGAATAATTTCATGGAATGTTTGTTTTAGGGTGGTCTTTTTCTCTCTTTTTACTTCAGGAAGTCCAATTACTCTTAGGTCCAGTCTCTTGAAACAATCACTCTTCTCTTGAAGATTTTGTTCTGTCTTTTTAAGCTTCTTTTCTATGTTTTTGACAGTTTGTATCAGTTCTATATTTTGGTCCTCAAGCTCTGAGATTCCTTCATCTGATTGGCTAATTCTGCTTTTCTTATTTATCAGTTTGTTATTTATTTCATTCACAGTATTCTTTACTGCTGTTATCTAAGTTATCAACTCCTTCCTATTTTCTCTTGTCTCTCCTCAATTCTATTTATTCTCTCTATTAATGTCTTGATATCTGGGTTTGTAGTTTGAGACCAATCATTCTGGGGGCTCTTCACTGTTTGTGTTCCATAGTCTGTTTTCTCAATGTCTGACCTATATTCTTCTTTTGGTTTTACTTCATTTGTGTAGATCCCCCCCCCCCACACACACACACACACATACTTCCCCACCAGCTCTTCTTTAATTCTGTTGTTCAGGGATGGTGGGTTTGTTTTTACTTGTGTTTGCTCAATCTCCTATTCTTCCTTATGTGGATCCTCTGACTTTGTTCAATTCTGAAGTTGGACTGTGGGTTGGGGGTTGTACTTTTTGCAGTTCGAGATTTAATTGAGGGGGGAGCCATGATTCAAAATCTATCTGCAGATCTCAATATCCACCAACAGGTGTAGGGTCACTGCCTTACATTCTGTACATATATTGGGGTTATAAGTTTGTTCCCTGAAAGCAAAATGAGATAAGAAAAAGGAAAAGAATGGAAAAGGGAAGGAGGTGGGCAAGAGGATGGTGGAGAGAGAGAAGAGTAAGAGGAAAAACAGACAGACATACAGACTAACAAATGCAAAGAGACACAAAGACAGAAAAGAATTAAAAAAGTAAAACGCAGAGACAATCATACAAACACACAAACCAACAAAAACCTCTCTATTGATGTACTCCTCCCATACACAAACAGGAAGTCTAAAGAAAAAAAAATCTGTAAAATAACAGAAACAAAGCAAGTACAAAAACATTATCAAAAACAGAAAGAGAGAGAAAAGAAAAAACCAAGACAAAAAAACAAACAAAAATGAACAAAACAAACAGACAAAAAGTTAAAATAAAAAATATAAAAAGAAGGAACCAAACTCACTCTGGACTCATTCCTGTAAGTCCAATGTCATTTCAGCTCTGATCTCTAGCTCTCAGCACAGGTTTATAGAGTTGTTCACAGCTTGAGTCAGATGCCCCAGGCCTACTATGGAAGGAAGGTTGATCAAATCTGGACTCACCTGCCCTGCTGCCTGTCAGGTCTGCCACTCAGATCTGACCTGTCTGTATCTGATCCAGCATGGGGGAAGGGCTTCTGTCTCTCCCAGTTTGATGAGCTTGCCTTAGGTCCCAAGTTGGAGTTTGGGTGGAGACTGGGCCAAGCTGGGCAGAGCTGCGCAGGGCAATGCATGACTCTGCCTGGTTCTGGGACAGAGAAAATAACTGCAGTCAGCGTTTCTTCACCAGGCATGGGGCTTCTCTCTGACTCTCCCCGATCTTCTCTCCACTGATCAGATCCAGGGCTCCAACTGATTTGCTATAACAGGTGAAGGTGTGGACCATGTGCCAGGTGATGAGAATCAGCTGGATTTGGCAGATTTTTCTCAGGAGAGTCTTATGAACAGCAGACTATCTTGCACACCCGTGGCTCAAATCTCAGGATGGTGGGGGCTTGCAGTCACCTTCAGAGGGGGCCCCAGGTGCATGAACCGGAGACTGCCCTCAGATGGACTTTCACTCTCCCACCAGCACACACCTACTCACACGAGAGTCTTTATGGACACTTGTTTTTGCAGAGACTCTCACAGTCTGACCTGTCTTGTCACCATCTTGTCCATACCCCCCCTAAATTTCTTAATATAAATATAAAAACACACTTGGTTTTCCTGTGGAAATGTGTATATACCTATATAGTGGTATATATTTGGTGTATATGAATGACCTATATAATTAGCTTATGTAGTTATGAAAAATATATGCATGAAATATATGCATATTTTACATGCATATTCTATATAGTTGCTTTTATGCATATATCCTAGGTAGTTTGGATATGTATATGTATGTATGAATATATGAATATATGTATATGTGCACAATAAGTCCCCTACATATGAACAAGTTCCATTTTGAGAGTGAATTCATAAGTCCAATTGTTTGTAAATCCAACAAAGTTAACCTTGGTACCCAGTTAATACAATCATCTATGAAGTATTGTACTATATGAATGCATTGTATTTGTCAAACAAATAATGCATCAAAAATACAGTACTGAACTAAAGTAAACAAAAGCACAACTTGCAGAAGATGCAAATTGACAATTGTTATTTTGTATTATTTATATGTTAATATTATGCCACTTCAAAATATTGTAGGCTAGAGAACAAATATAACTTCTGTTTGTTACTTGTGGTTATATAACAGACCATCTTAAAATTTTAGTGGCATAAAACAATGACTCTTTTAGTTTCAAAATTTCTATGGGTTGGGAATTTTGTCAGGGCTACTCTTGATGTTCTTTTGTTTGATCTTGATGGCTTTGACTAGAAAAGAATATCTAACACAGCTCCTGTGTGAATGCACTCAGTATCTGGATGGTCTAGACTGGAATACCCAAGAGGGCTCTCTCATTTCTTGAGGTCTTGATGCTATTAGCTGGGGTATCTAATTTTCTCTGCATAAGATCTCTTTTCAAATGTTGTCTCATCCATCAGGGACATTCCTTATGCCATCTCTCTATCAGGATCATCTGTACATCTTTATAGCATGATGCCTACTTTCGCAAGCTAGGCTTTTATAATGAATAAAGCAAAAATTGCCCATTCTTATTCATGTTTAAGACTGGAAACAAACAGCAACATTTCTATTATATTTTATTGGTAAAAGCATGTCACAGATTTAGTAGAGAATCAAAGTGAGGGCACTACAGGGCCTGAATACTGGGAATTGTGGCTCATTGTGGGTTACAAATATAGCATACTACATAAATATCTTAATGGCATTATAGGTGCTGAGTCATTGTTTCAGAACATAAGGAACATTTATATTAAAACATAGATAACATAGGGAGGGAAATAACAGAAAATCTAAATATCTAGTTAAAGTGATTCTACCATACCTAGAAGACTTACAGTGAAAATAATATCAATTGGTATATAGTTCAATAGAGTTCCAGGATATTATAGAAAAAATAATATGACAAGTTTACAGAAACTTAGAGGTTCATTTTCATTTTAAATTGTCCAGAACCTATTATTGAAATCAATCATGTTTTTCCTAAGTTTGGTCTGTATAGCCATAGTCCTCCAAAATTATCTTTTAAAAAAATGTGTAGAAAGAAATTTGTGGTTAAAATGTGTAAAAACATATGTATTATGTTTATTTCACATCAGCATAATAACAAAATTTATATTAATGAAGGGAACTCATTAGCTTTTGTTTCACTAGAATTTCCAAGACTTTTTCCTCCATAAAGAAGAATAACATCCTAAATAAAATATTTTGGGAGAATCTAGGATAACTTCTATACTAATATAAATTTGAAAAGTAAATTTTTATTACCAGCCCTAAGGTTTATTCCAACTCAAATAGTCTAGGAATTATATTTTTCCCTTGTACCAGATGGGGAATTTTGTGACATACATTTTTATAATGCTTCCCAATTTGCGATTTCTCATTTCTTCTACTTCTTGAGGAAATTCTTTTATTTTTTCCTTAGGAGAGGTCAAAGTAGACAAAAAATTTTCTGCAACTTATCTTCTTTTGAAGGGTCAGCAAATGACCCAATTTCTTGCTGTGCTCACCTGTTCCTGTGTATCCCACAGTGTTTCCTCAACAGGGAAGTTCCTCTTGGCTCCTGCAATTGGCTATCCTCAGTAGCCAGAATGAATGAGTACTACTAGGAATATATTATACTACAATATGACAAAAAAGAATGGTCAGCCTGCAAGACAGATTTTAGGCTATCCTCTCCTGCTGCCAGTGTTTGCTTCCCAGAGATGATTTCATGAAAGCATAAGCAGGTGAGGTGAGCATTGCAAGCGGAGAACATTGCACCAGGGTGCCTCAGTGGCTTTCTTGGACCTAGCACAGGCTTACTGCACTTCCTTTTTGTTGGGTTCTGCCACTGCAAAATGCTTTTGTTCCTCATTTTCCCTGTATCCTTCTTACATGTACGAATATTGCAGCTGAAAGGATCTTTCTCACTCAAAGAGAGAAGCTATAGAGAGAGCAAGAGTATCAGTTTTCACATTACTGATGAAAATAAATGAATAAAAAAGTGAATTGATATCACCATTTTAACATTTTACTGAAAATCTCTTTAGGAGAGTCTTATGTTTTCCAGCCCACTACACTTCTACTAAATGAGCACTATCTTAATGTAGGTATTGTTCCAAGTTTTAAATGCATGGCCTCTGTAAAACCTTTCTATGGCACTTTGGAGTAAGTACATTATCTCCATTTTACAAATTGAGAAACTAACGCTCCAAAAGGTTAAATAGTCTGCATAGGGTCAACAATTTGTAACTAAAATCAGGATTCAACTGAAGGATCGTCTGCCTTCCTTAGCTATCCTGTTAATACCTGGATAGGCTTTCATAATTACTATCTAAAACCCTGAACCATTGGATAAAAGCCAATGTGCAATGAAGTGGAAGAGATGAGTGTATGTGTGTGTGCGCATGCATGTGTATGTGTGTTTATCATTAAAGTAACTAAAAAAGATTGCCATACTCTTTTTTCTTCTTAGACTATTCAGTAACTCATTCTTAAGGCCTTTTTCTCTACTCAGGGGCAGATGCAGAGGTATTGGGTTGAACTTTATTCAATTTAGTCAGCATTCATTAGATAAAAGAATAAGAAGTTAGCCGGGTTCGGTGGCTCGACCTGTAATCCTGCGCCTTTGGGAGGCTGAGGTGAGTGGATTGCCTGAGCCCACGGGTTCGAGACCCGCCTGGGCAGCAAGACCTCATCTCTACAATAAATCAAAAAAATTAGCCGGGCGTGGTAGCGCATGCTGTAATTCCGGCTACTTGGAAGGCAGAGGTGGAAGGATCGCCAGAGCCCAGCAGGTCGAGGCTGCGGTGGCCGGGAGCGGTCACTGCACTCCAGTCTGGGCAACAGAGTGAGACTCCAACTCAAAAAAACAAAAAAAAAAACAAAAAAAAAAAATAAGAAGTTATATTATAGAATTGGATATAAAATGCATACTTAGTATGAGAACCTTAGCAAAAGATACAAACTTATAAAAGCTTACTAATCCCACAAACATCATAAAATTTAGGTATGTCTGACACATCATTGAAATACTTTTTTTTTTCTTTTATGTTTTGGTGTATACAACCTCTAGGCTTGTATCTTCATGTCAAAATGTCAGGTCAGTTAGCACAGTGGTCGGAAGACTATTCCTGGAAGCCATTCCTACACGTGGGAAATATCTACACTAGTTACAGAAGTTACTATAAGCAATGTATTCTAGTGAGCCTAAACTAAATGAACCCCCAAAGTCTTCTTTTTGTTCGTACTATCTCCAAATTACCTTTGGCCACTCCAAACCTAGTATGAGTGGAAGTATGATAGAGGGGAGGCTATAATGGAAAAAGACAAATGATTGTCCCCAATTTCTCATTCTTCCCTGAAACAGTACTCATTATACATCCCCACATGTTGCCATGGATCTTGCCCATCGGAGAAGGCTTCATGCTCACTTAATTGACTTCAACTGCTGTGATCATGGAACAGGCTTTGGCCAGTGAAAAGTAAGTAGATGTGCCATTTGCTGGATCCAAGTCAAATTATTTTATGTTGTTATGTAGATTGATTAAGAATTCTCAGCTCCTGTCCTACACCATTGGGAAAATATGTCCCATTTTTTTTTTTCAGCTTGGGATAAGAATGCAAATAAGACACATGGAATCAATCCCAGATGAAATCAGCAGATCTGAGGCAACCTGCAGTCAACCCATAGCGGACATGCATCCCACATATAATCAAACAAGAATTAAGTGTGTGTTTTAAGCTACTAAATTACTTTACCATAAACTAAATAATTCGGTCACCAGACACCAGTCATTTAATTGGACTTTATAAAGGTATTGAAGCTCACACACATCCTAGAATAATCAAACACATAGTTTATATACTTCTATGGATAGCTGTATCAAAGAGAAATAAAACATCACAGAAGAAATACCTAGCACCTGGAGAAGCCACACTGAAAGCTACATGGCTGGAAAGAGAACATAGCCACATGACATGACGAGATTTGATTTGGTTGTCTACACCTCACCTCTTTATTCTCACCTGCTCACTTCTAATTCACTTGTGAAGTCTCCAAACCAGATCCAAAGGGTTGAACTATTCACTTGAGTTAGTTCTGTTGATTCAGAACTTAAGGAAGAAAAAAATAAATGACACAGAATGGTAGTCACTTTTAAATTGTGAATAAATCAGATTTAATGTGAGAAAATCTGTCAGTAATGATACTGATAATTATTCATCTCATATAAACTGTAATTGCAGCTACTTCATGTGAATAAATTAATAGAATGAATTAATAAATGGGTGCCTTGAATAATTTGAGAAAAGCAATTTTTATTTCAAAGCAAAATGGTAGAGATAACAACTCAATTTCAAAATAATACAAATGTATGATTGTTAGTGAGAAATAGTAGTATACTTGTGAAATGGTAAATTGCTATCTGGTAGCTATGTATCCTTCTTTCGAAGTCCATGAATGGCATTGCCCACAACTTCACAGATGGAATGTCTCTCACACTGAGAGAAATGAGTTGAGTTCAAACATAAAAACACTGACTCAGAAGTATCTTTATCAAATGTAGGGCTTTCACTGAGGAACACTGTCTTTTTAACATATGAAAATTAACAACCCCTGCAGTAGAGGACTAATACTCATTTAGGAAACACTAAAAATTTCTCAATATTTTTCTCAATCAGCATATAAAAAAGATGCTCTTAATCTCAAGAAAGGAACCAGAATTGAAAGTACATGGATCCTGACGAACTCCACAAAAACTTTACCGTTTTCAAACACTCAGAAATGCACATCTATTTCTTATTGCATATAATACATCTGAGTAAAATTAGAAAAATCAGAGTGGATTGTCTTAGAACAATATCACTTTTCAGAAAATGAAAAAATATGTTGACTTTGACACTTTTTAAATAATAACAAGAAAGCAAAGTGTAGATGAGGCAAATTTTTGGATGGTTATATGAAGGTTATGTGAAACTAGTTATGTTATTGAGGTTATGTGAAGCCCAATAACTTGCCTAGAAAGTATTATAAATCACATGGTATTTAATATAGAGTATGTACTATATATCTACTATATATATATACTATAGGTACCAAAAATATTAAAAGGCATATTCAGTTATTATAATTATCACCATAACAATAATCATAATCATTATTTTCAATAATATTATCACTATAGCAACCAGTTAAATGTCTACTATGTTGAAAAAAATCTAGGCAATTCTATAAATATATAATATAATGCAGCATAGATTTTTGCAATACATATTCAAAATTTATTTATATTAGAATATTGATTTTATATTTGAAATAAGGATACTTCTGAGTCACTGTCAATTTTTTATGTTTGAACTCAACTCGTTTATATCATTGTTTATCTTGTTTTCAATATGATGGCCTGCATGCTAAATCAAATTTATATCAATTTCATCATTGTTGAGTCACAATACATAATCCCTATGCTTTAATGGAATATAATCAAATGTATGAAAACAAAAAGAAATAAATGGAAAATTATTAAGCAAATTCAGACAGGAAAGAGCCCTGTAAGCTATAATTATTAATAAAGTTCTCATGAGGGATTTAAGCTAAACATTAAAGATGATAAATTATATAAAAAATAAAGAGAGGAAGACAAGTGTTCCAGATCATGGTAGCAGTTTGATCAAGGATATAGAAAAGTAACAAGCCAGAGAACAATGAGTAAACATCAATTTAACTAAATCAGAGAAATCAGAGAACAGAACAATGGGAAATGTAAAAACAGCAGATGCAGCAGTATTGAATTTAAAGGTAAAGAAAATAGTGAGGGATCCAATATTTTTGAAAAGTAGATTAAGATTTTTCTCACCAAGAGAAGTTACAGACATCTGGACAATGTAAGCCTGGGCTGTAATGGAATTTATGAACATCAGTATGGTTACAATTGCTAGTTGTTTGGGCACTAAAATTTCTGGGACTCGGCAGCCAGTAGCAGCAAGGAGAAGCAGATTGGACATGTGAGAGAGGTAACACTGAAGTTCATGCTCACAGTATGGCCAAGACAAACGCAATTAGAGAGTTAAGAGATGACGTCCATAGGATATGGCAAACTCAGGGTTTGATAAGAGTGCAAATGAACTCGCTGGTTCATTATCTTCATCTCAGGAACATAAGTCAGCTTGATTCTGCATGTGTGGTCTCTTGAAGTTGCAGCTGCAGGGAAATAGAGAAAACAAAGGAAGCTAAGGAGGTCATGGTTGATATATGCATTGTGAATTGATGTCACTATAACAAAAGAGATGGAAGAACTGAGGAAGAGTCACTGAAGACACAAAGATAATTGTGTGCGCCTATAATTCATAGGTTCTCTGTGTGGATTGCATTGACAATGACAGCCACGATTTATTGAGATCTTGCTTTTTCCAGGCACTGAGCTAAGCATCTTAACTTAATTCTCCTAGAAAATTCATTTTAACAGTGAGGTTTTCATTGCCTAGAGAAGTTAGGTCACTAAAGGTCATAAAGCTACAAATGATGGAGACGAAGCAGTCATGCTATATCTGCTCCTAAAGTCCTTCTCTTAAAGGCTACTACAACGAAATAATAAATTTCAATTATTATTGAATTTATAATAATCAGAGTAGTAAGATAATAAAAGAATATAGAAGCTTGTGGAGAAATACGATGACTTTCAGTTTAGATATGCTGACACTGAAGTGACTGCAAATCACTCAAGTAGACAATTACTGATAAAATTGGATTTTGGTAGAGAAGGAGTTCTTGACTGCAGATAGGTGTCTAGAAATCTTAGAAATAAGAGATTTTAACTAAAGGTTTAAGAATGATTGAAATCTCCAATAAGGGAACACAGAGAGAAAGGGCAAAGGGTCAATAGATGAGGTAGGAACTAGGACAGCATAAGAAAGTATAAAGAAAGCAAAATACAGAGATAATGAGAGATATATTGTTGAAAAGAGACCTATTGTTGACAAGAAATGTGATACCTGCAGAAGTTCTACTTATTCTAATGATTGTTTCTGTTGATAAAATAAAAATAGAACACTCTCTCTATTTATAAGTAAATACTTAGAAGAAACATTTAAAAGTAAAAAATTAAATGCTATTTTTAAACAATTTTATGTGAGAAAAACATATAGCAACATTTGTGAGATGAATGGTTAGTGGTATGTAGGGTGTTCTGTGTAGTTACAGGCTGAGCTAATAAAGTACATTTAGAACAATTTATTTTACTAATATGCTTTGTCAAAAGACTATATAACATATGGAATGATTATTATACTAGAGTTAGTTTTCTGTGGTTGGGAAATTCTCCTGAAAAATAAATTAGAAAGGTAGTAGTGGCTAACATATATTAAGCATATTCAATCTGCCATTGTTCTAATCATTTTTATATATTTATAATTTTATCCTCACAACACTCTGAGAAAATGCTAACTTCATTTTTAAGATAAGGAAGTGGAGGCATAGAAAGGGTAAGTAATTTTTCTTGGCTGTGTAGCTAGTCAGAGAATTCCAAATCAAGCAATCTGACAGCATCATTTTTATATACAGACTCCCTTTTTTTGTTTGATTATTAATTTTGTTTAAAATTAAAACAAATAATGATCACACATGTTTATGAGATACAGTGTGATGTTTACCTACATACATATATTTATTTATATATACACACTGTATAACAATCAGGGTAGTTAGCATGCCCATCACCTCAAGCCTTTATCATTTCGTTGTGATAATAACTTTCAAGATCGTCTTTTCTTGTTATCTTGAAAAATACAGCACGTTGTTGTTAGCTATAGTCACTCTACTATATACTAGAAGACCAGAACTTATACTTTCTGTATGATTGTAAATTTGTATCCGTTGATTAACCTCTACCCATCTTCCCCACCCTCCACTTCCCCTTTGTCAGTTTTTGGCTAACACTATACTACTCTCTATTTCTATGAGATCAGCTTTTTTAGATTCCAAATGTGAGTGACATCATGCAATATTTGTTTCTGTGCTTCGTTTATTTCACTTAACATTGTATCCTCTGGGTTTATACATGTTGCCACAAATAAAGCATTTTATTCTTTTTTATAGCTGACTAGTATTTCATTATATAGAGGGGTTGCCAAAAAAATGGAGACACATTTTAAGTATGACATTCGTTCAAAAGATGGCATTAATCAAATGAATGCTAGTGTCACCATGTGACAGACAGGACAAAGAAAATGGCAGAAGCATTTCTGCCATAATTCAATTCAACTTCAAAAAGTAATACATAGATAACATCTCTTATAATGTGTATACATTTTTGGCACCCCCAACCCCCTGTGAGTAATTTATTGGCTTTCATGAATAATGCTACAATAAATATGGAAGTGCAGATATCTTTTCAACATACTGATTTCAATTCCTACATATACCCAGTAGAGGAATGCTGGATTATACTGTAGGTCTATTTTTAATTTGTTGAGATATCTTTATGCTGTTTTCCAAAATGGCTTTACTAATCTACATTCCCATCAGCAATGTATGAGTTCTATATTCTCTATGTCCCTACCAGCATTTGTTTTTCTGTTTTTTGTCTTTTTATATTAACCATTCTAACTGAGTGGGGTGATATTTCATTGTGGTTTTTATTTTCATTTCTCTGGTGATTAGTGATGTTGACTAATTTGTCATATACTTGCCTTTTTTGTTTTTAGTTTTTTACTATTGAGTTGAGTTCCTTATAAACTCTGGATATTAACACCTCGTCAGATGCATGACTTTTATGTATAACTTTTACAAAATATATTTGAAAATATATTTTTCATTCTGCTGGTTGTCTCCTCACTCTGTTGATTGTTTCCTTTAGTGTGCAGAAACTTTTTAGTTTCATGTTATCTAATTTGTATATTTTTGTTTGTTTTTATGTGTGTGTGGTTTTGAATTCCTATTAAAAAACTACTGACCAGATCAATGACATGAAGCACTATGTTTTCTTCTAGTACTTTTATAGTTTTGGGTCTTCGATCTTATCCATTTTGAGTTGAT
The DNA here is from genome assembly GCF_000164805.1 of Carlito syrichta. Lineage (NCBI taxonomy): Eukaryota > Metazoa > Chordata > Mammalia > Primates > Tarsiidae > Carlito > Carlito syrichta. The sequence goes on from NW_007252040.1 coordinate 425,313, forward strand.
TTATGTATGTAGTGAAAGATAAGGATCTAATTTCATTCTTCTGAATGTGGATATTTAGTTTTCTTAGTATTATTTATTGGAGAGACTATTTTTAATCAAACTGTTTTCTGGGCAACTATGTTGAAAATCAGTTGATGGTAGGTACAGGAGTTTATTTTGGGGACTTTCTATTCAACTTCACAGGTCTATGTATTTATTTTAATGCCAGTATTATAATGTTTGCATATTCTGAAGTCAGCTAGTGTGATGTTTCCTCCTTTGTTTTGTTCAAGATTGCTTTGACTATTTGGTTTTTTTTTGTGTGTGGTTCACATAAATTTTATAATTTTTTTCTAGTTCTATGAAGAATATAATTTGTATTTTGATAGGGATTTCATAGAACCTGTAGAATTCTTTTGTAGTATGAACATTTAAAAAATATTAAATTTTCAAGTCATGAACATGGAATACCTTTCTACTTATTTGTGCTTTATTCAGTTTCTTTCATAAATTGTTTATGATTTCCATGGTAGAAATCCTTCTGCTCTTTAATTTTATTCATAGGTATTTTTACTATTATTTTTGTAGCTATTATAAATGGTATTGCTTCTGTAATTTCATTTTAGATAGTTGATTATTGGCATATGAAAGTGCTACTGATTTCTGTGTGTTCATTTACTTTGTAACAAGATTATTACATATTATATATTATGTATTATAAATATTTCATATATTTTTATTTTGCTATTTTACTGAATTTCTTTATCAGTTCTGGTAGGGTTTTGGTAGAGTCTTTGGTATTATATATATATTATAAATATATATAATCATGCTATCTGCAATCAGAGACAATTTGACTCCTTTCCTTTCCATTTGAATACTGTTTATTTATTTATCTTGCCTAATTGCTTTGGTTATGAATTCCAGTACTATGAGGTCTGACAAATTTGCCACCATGTGCTTACATTGGCAGCACTGTACAAACAACTAGGTGAGGTTTCCTAACCTTGATATATCAGTGTCTCACAGTTGTATGCATTTGGATGTGTGACAGTGAGTGGTGTGCATTATTATTGCATGTTTTCATGTGCCATCACAAGAATGTCAGAGATCGAATTAGAGCAATGAGAAAAAATCAAATTTTTTGTTAAACGTGGCAAGAGTAGAAGTGAAATCATAAACATGTTAGTCTAAGTTTATGGGGATAATACCATGAAGAAAATGATAGTGCACAAATGGATTAAATGTTTTTCTGAGGGAAAAGAAAGCATCACTGATGAAGAAAGTTTAGAAAGGCCAGTAACAAGCAGAACCGATAGAAACATTGCAAAAATTTGTCAAATTGTGCATCAAAATGGTCTGCTGACTGTGAGAAGCATAGCAGATGAAATAAGCATCTATAAAGAAACAGTTAGGAAAATCTTAACTGAAAATCTTGGTACAAGAAAGGTATGCACAAAAATGGTCCTGAAGGAGCTCTTGCATTCAGGGAAATGTATCAGCTCCCACAGCACTGTCTGTGAGGAAGTTTTTAGCCAGTAAACAAATAACTGTATTAGAGCACTCTCCTTATTCACCTGATCTGGTCCCTAATTACTTTTTTATTTACCCTAAGATAAAGGAAACATTGAAAGGAAGACATTTTGATGACATTCAAGACATTAAGGGTAATAATGATGATAGCTCTGAAGGCCATTCCGAAAAAAGATTCCCCAATTTTTGCTTTGATGGGTGGACTAGGTCCTTGCATTGGAGCGTAGCTTCCAAAGGGAGTACTTTGAAGGTGGCCATAGTGATATTCAGCAATGAGGTATGTAGCACCTTTTCTAGGATGAGTTTGTGAACTTAATTGTCAGTCCTTCGTATGTTAAATGAAACTGGTGAGAGTAAGCATGCGTGTCTTGTTCCAGATGTTAGAGAAAAAGCTTTCAATATTTCCCCATTCAGTTTGATTTTAGCTTTAGAATTGTCATACATGACTTTTATTGTGTTGAGGCATTTTTTCTATATCTAAATTTTTGAGTTTTTATTATGAAGGAATGGATTTTTTACTTTATTTTATTTTAAAGATGTGGGGTACAAGTCAGGATTAGGAACACAAGTAATCTATATGCTGGTGAAGTTTGAGCCTCCAACTGGTCCTCACTTCCTCTGGTTTAGAATCTGGTACACTTTATGTTGCTGTGTGACCCTTTCCTTTTTCCCTTCCTTGGCAGAGCCATGACCACCAATCCCTTCCTCATGCTATTGTGAATAATGTTCAGGTCCCACTTGTGAGTGAGAACATGTGGCACTTGGTTCTCTGTTTCTGTGGTAGATTGCTAAGAATTATTGCCTCTAAGTCCATACAATTTGCTGAGAAGTCCATGATCTTGTCTTTCTTTATTGCTGTGTAGTACTCCCCATTCTCTTTATCCAGTCTACTTTTGATGGACAGTAGGGTTGGTTCGATGTATTTGTTATTATGAATAGTGCAGCAATGAAAATGTGTATGTAACATCCACAAGACCATAAATGTAATTAAATACATCAACAGATGTAAAAACAAGAACCATGTGATTATATCATTAGATGCAGAAAAAGCTCTTGTTAAAATACAGCATTCTTTCTTGACAAAAAACCTCCAACACCTAGATATAGAAGAAACATACCTCAAAATAATAAGCACCACCTACAATAAACCCACAATTAGCATATTGCTAAATGGACAGAAACTGGAAACATTTCCCCTGAAAACTGGAACACGACAAGGCTGCCCACTCTCGCCCCTCTTGTTCAACATTTGTTGGAAGTCCTAGCTAGAGCAATTAGACAAGAGAAGGAAATCAGAGATGTCAAAAGAGGAAAAGAGGAAGTTAAGATATCCCTCTTCACTGAGGATATAATCCCATACCTTGAAAATTCAAGAGAATCAGCCAAAAACTGGCTTCCACTGATAAAGGACTTCGACAAAGTCTCAGGGTACAAAATACATGTCCAAAAGACAGCTACATTCTATACATAAACAACAAGCAGGCAGAGAATCAAATTAAAAGCACAATCCCATTCACAATAGCCAAAAAAGAAAAAGAAAAAAAAGAAATACCTCAGTATTTTCCTAACCAGAGAAGTGAAAAAACTTTACCATGAAAACAAAACACTGCTCAAAGAAATCCAAGAAGACACAAACAAACTGAAAAACATTCCATGCACATGGATAGGAAGAACCAACATTGCTAAGATGTCCATCCTACCAAAGGCAATCTACAGATTCCACATAATACCCATTAAATTATCAACATCATTCTTCTCAGACCTGGAAATAACTATACAGAATTTCATATGGAAACATAAATGACCACGAATAGTCAAAACAATCCTTAGCAAAAGAAACAAAGCAGAAGGTATCACACTTCCAGATTTCAAACTTTACTATAGGGGTGCTACAATAATCAAAAGAGCCTGGTACTGGTACAAGAACAAGGCTACAGACCAATAGAACAGGATAGAGATTCCAGAAGCAAAGTCTCAATTTCTCAACCAACACATCTTTGGCAAAGCCTCCAACAACAACCACTGAGGGGAGGAGAACCTATTCAGTAAATGGTGCTGGGTAAACTGGTTGATCACATACAGAAGATTGAAACAGAAACCCTACCTATCACCATACACAAAAATCAACTCTAAATGGATCAAAGACCTAAACATAAAACCTCAAACTATAAGAATCTTAGAAAATGCAGGAGACACTCTTATGGAAATTGGAACTGGCAACCAATTCCTGATCAAAACCCCAAGTGTCCATGCCATAAGAGATTAGACACATGGGACCTCATCAAACTTACATTTGGTTCTCTGTTTCTGCAAAGCCAAAAAAACCATCAAGAGAGTGGGGACACAGCTCACATAATGGGAAAAATATTTGCCAACTGTATATCTGACAAAGGTCTAACATCTGGGATCTACAAGGAACTCAAACACACTGAAAGGAAAAAAAAAACAGCCCCATTAAAAAGTGGGCAGAAGACTTGAATAGACACTTCTCAAAGAAAGATATACAGGCAAGCAGCAGACACATGAAAAAGTGCTCAGCCTCACCCATCATCAGAGAAATGCAAATCAAAGTCACATTGAGATACCACCTAACCCCAGTAAAAATGACCATCATTAATAAAACAATGCTGGCAAATATGCAGAGAAAAAGGAACACTTCTGCACTGCTGGTGGGAATGCAAACTAGTGCAACCTCTTTGGAAGACAGTGTGGCAATTTCTGAAAGAACTATAAATTGACCTTCCATATGACCCAACAATCCTCCTACTGGGAATAGACCCAGAGGAACTCAAGTCGTTCTACCAAAAAGATACCTGAACACGCATGTTTGTTGCAGCTCTATTCACAATAGCAAAGACATGGAACCAATCATGCTGCCCATGGAAGCTGGACTGGATAAAAAAATGTGGTACAAATATACAATGGAGTATTAGGCAACCATAAAGAAGGACAAACATATGGATCTCACAGCAACTTGGATGGATTTAGAGTCGATCATACTCAGTCATCTATCACAGAAACAAAGAAAAGAGTACCATATGTTCTCACTTACAAGTGGACCTTGAACAATTATCATGATACTATAACAAAGGGATTAGAAACTACCAGGGGAAAGGGGGATGGGGTTGGCAGTTGAGGGAAACTGCCAGGGGAGGGAAGGGCACACCTCATCATCAAAGGTACCTTCATAATGAATACTTGTATACCTAACCTTGAATTGTACCCCACATCTTTAAAATAAAAAAAAATTAAAAAAAGAAAAAAAAATATGTATGTAGGTGTCTTTTTTGTAGAACATTTTGCTCTCTTCCAGGTAAATTCCCCAGAAGTATGTTGCTGGATCGTATGGAAGATCAATTTCCAGTGCCCTTAGGTATCATCACCACACTATTTTCCATAAAGGTTGACCTAACTTGAACTCCTACTAACCATGTAGAAGCATTCCATTTTCTTCACACCCTCACCAGAAGCTGTTGCCTTAAAGAATGTTATATTTCACAGAATGCTTATTCTGTATCTATTGAAATGATCATATTATTCTTTATTCTGTTCATATGATGTATGACATTTATTAATTTGCATATATTGAACCATCTTTTATTCCTGGGCTGAATGTCACTCGATCAGAGTGAATGATGTTTTTAATATGCTGTTGGATTTAGTTTTTTAGAATTTTGTTGAGAATTTTGCATCTATATTCATCAGTAATATTGGCGTACAGGTCTTTTGTGTCTTGTCTTTTCTTGTTGTGTCTTTATCTGGTGTGGATATCAGGGTAATGCTGGCCTAGTGGAATGTGTTTGGAAGTATTCTTTTCTTGTGGGGGGAAGAGTTTGAGTAGAATTGGTATTCATTCTTTTTTCAAATGTTTGGTTGAATTTGGCAGCAAAGCCATCAGATCCTAGGATTCTGTTGATAGAAGAGTCTTTACTGCTACAATATTATTACTCAATATCAGTCTGTTCAAGTTTTTTATTTCTTCGTAATTCAATATTGGTTGTTTTATATGTCCAGAAATATACCCATTTCGTCTAGATTTTTTTAATGTGTCATCGTAGAGTACTCATAATAGTCTCTTATGATTCTTTTATTTCTGTGATATCAGTCATAATGCCTCATTTTAATCTCTAATTTTATTTATTTAAATCTTCTAGATAAAGGTTTCCTGATTTTTGTTTGCTTTTGTTTGCTTGTTTGCATTTTTATTTTAAAGATGAGGTGTACAATTCAGTGTTAGGCACATAAGTGATCATTGTACAGGTGAAATTTGGGCCTCCCATTGGTCCTCACTTTTCCTGGTTTGGGATCAGATACCCTTATTAATGTTATGTGACCCCTGCCCCCATCCCTTGGCAGTGATCCACTACTGCCAATCTCTTTTATGTAGGATGGTAAATGTTCAGGATCCACTTATGAGTGAGAACATGTGGTACTCAATTCTTTGTTTCTGTGATAGATTGCTAAGTATGATAGACTCTAAATCCATCCAAGTTGCTGTAAAGTCCATAGTTTTGTCCTTCTTTATGGTTATGTAATATTCCATTGTGTATATGTACCCCACTTTTTAATCCAGTCCACTTTTGATGGGCAGCACGGTTGGTTCCAAGTTTTTGCTATTGTAAATGGTGCTGTAATAAACATATATGCACAGGTATCTTTTTTGTAGAATGATTTGATTTCCTCGGTATATTCCCAGATGGGGGTTTGCTGGGTTGTACGGAAGGCCAATTTTTAGGTTTTTTAGAAATTGCCACACTGTTTTCCACAGAGGTTGTACTAGTTTCTACTCCTACCAACAGTGTAGAAGTGTTTGCTTGTCTCCGTATCTTCTCCAGAATCTGCTGCTGTTTTGAGTTATTAATGACGGCCATTCTGACTGGAGTTAACTGGTATCTAAATGCGGTTTTGATTTGCATTCATTGATAATTAGTGAGGTTGAGAAAAGGCTCCCACTCTCACCCTCCTGTTCAACAGAGTGTTGGAGTCCTTGCCAAAGCAATCAGAAAAGAGAAGGAAATCGGGGAAATCCAAATAGGAAAAGAGGAAGCTAAGTTATTCCTCTTTGCTGACGATGTGATCTTAAACCTTGAAAAACCAAAAGAATCTGTCAAAAACCTCCTGGTGCTTGATTTTTTCTTTTCATAAAAACCACTCAATTTTATTGATCTTTTGTATTTTTGAGCTATTTTTTGTTTATTTCTCCTCTGATCTTTCTCTTTTTTTTCTAGTAGTTTTGGGTTTGCTTAGTTCTTGTTTTTCTTTTTCTTTGTAACATTAATCTGTTTCTTTGAGATCTTTCTACTTTTTTTGTATAAATATTCATTGCTATAAACTTTTCTCTTAGAACTGATTTTGTTGTATTCCATAGGTTTTGGTATGTTATGTTTTTATTCTTATTTGTCTCGAAGCATTTCTAAATTTCATTTTTAATTTCATGATTGATTCATAAATTTTCAAGATCATATTGTTTAATTTTCTTTTATTTTCCAACATCTTTTCTCTTATTGATTTACAGTTTTCTTCTGTTGTGGTCAGAAAGATACTTAATGTAATTTCAATTATTTACAATTTCTTAAGCCTTGTTTTACTTAATAAATGGTCTATTCTGAAGAATGTTTCATGTGGTGTTCATAAAAATGTGTATTCTGTGGCTTTTAAATGGAATGTTTTGTAACTGTCTGTTAGGTCCATTTGGATTAGAGTGCAGCTTAATTCACATGTTTGTTAATTTTTCTGTTTGACTTATCTGTTCATTGCCAAAACTCAGGTTGTAGTTCCCTTCTACTATTGAAGTGCCATCAATATTTCCCTTTATGTCTATTAATATTTTTTTTACATATTTGAGTGCCCGGGTTTTGGGTGCATATATATTTGCAGTTTTTTATATCTTCTTGTTATATTGACCCTTTTATCATAATATAATGGCCTTCTTTTTCTTTGTTTCCATTCCTGACTTAAAGTCTATATTATCTAAAATAAGTACAATATTGCTACTCCTGCTCTTTTATGGTTTTCATTTACATGGAATATTTTTTTCTCTACATTCTATTTCAATCTGTGCATGTCTATATAGGTAAAATTTCCTGTAGATAGTATATAGTTGGGTCTAGTCTTTTTTTATATAGCTAATTTTTATATTTTAGATTCATAGGTGTACACATGCATGTTTGTTACACAGATATATTGTGTAGTGATGGAGATTGCGTCTCCGGTGGCTCATTCCCCAGATGGTAAACACTGTGCCCCGCAGGCAGTTTCTAAACCTCAGCACCCTATCCCCCTTTAAGCATGTCCTTGGTGTCTATAATTTCCTTCTTTGTAACTGACCATTTAGTTCCCACATATGACTGAGAAGATTTTTTTTTTCTGGTTTTCTGTTTCTGAATCACTTCACTTAAGATGATGATCTTCAGTTCCATTCATGTTGATGCAAAGGACATGATTTCATTCTTTTTAATGGCTGCATAGTAATCCATGGTGTATATATACCACATTTTCTTTATCCAGTCAATTGCTGGTGGGCACTTATGTTGGTTCTATGATTTTTCTATTGTGACTAGTGCTGTAATGAATATACAAGCACAGGTTATCATTTTATATATTGATTTCTTGTTTTGGGGTAGAGGTAAATCCCTAGTAGTGGTATTTCTGAGTCAAATTATAATTCAAGTTTTAGCTATCTGAAATCTCCAGACTGTTTTCCATAGAGTTTAAACTAGTTTACAATCCAAACAACAGTGAATTAGCATTCCCTTTCCTCCACAACTGCTCCAACATCTGTTTTTCTTTAACTTTCTAGTAATGCCATTCTGACTCCTGTGAGGTGATATCTCACTGTGATTGTAGTTTGCATTTCTATGATGATTAGTGATGTTGAGTATCTTTTCATATGTTTGTTGACTGTTTGTGTGTCTTCTTTTCAGAAGCGTCTATTAATGTCCTTTGCCTACTTTTTGATGTGGTTACTTTTTTTTTTTCCATGTTGAGTTGTTTGAGATCCTTGTAGATTCTGGATATTAACCTTTTGTCTGAGGCTTAATTTGTAAATATTTTCTCTCATTCAGTAATTTTTTGATCACTCTGTTGATTACTATTTTCTTTTGTAGTGTCTTTTGTAAGCATTATGACAACCACAAAACAAAAACATTTAATAGGCACAATAAAATAAATTCAAAACATACTACTAAGGAAAATCTGTAAGCAGAAGCTGTTTAATTTAATTAAGTCATTTGTCTATTTTAGTTTTTGTTGCAATTGCTTTTGGGGTCTTTGTCATAAATTCTTTGCCTAGGTCAATGTCCAGCATTTTCTAGGTTTTCTTCTAAGATTTTTATAGTTTCAGGTCTTACATTTAAGTCTTTGATCCATCTTGAGATAATTATTGTATATAGTGAGAGAGAGGGATCCAGTATCATTCTTCTGTATATAACTATCCGATATTTTCCAGCACCATTTGTTGAATATGGTGTTCTTTCCCCATTGTTTGCTTTTGTTGACTTTGCCAAAGATCGGTTGGTTTCAGGAGTATGGTTTTGTGTTGGGGCTCTCTATTCTGTTCCATTGGTGAATCTGTCTATCCTTGTACCAGTACCACGTTGTTTTAGTTACTGTAGCCTTATAGTATTTTAAGTCAGGCAGTATGATACTTCCACAATTATTCTTTTTGCTTAGAATTGCTTTGGCTATGTGGGGGTCTTTTCTTATACCACAGAAATATTAACAGTGTTTTCTATAGTTCTATGATGAATAAAATTGGAATTTTGATTGGAATTGCATTGAATCTGTAGATTGTTTTGAGTTAGTCCTTTTAGCTATATAGCCATTTTTTCATTTAATCAAATAATTTAATCCATTTACATTCAACGTTATGATTGGAAAAGATTTATTTTTACCATTTTGCTATTTGGTTTCTTGTCTTTGTTGTTATTTTGTAAATCTTTTATTTAATTTTTTTCTCCTCTTCTGTCTTCCATTGTGGGTAACTGATTTTCCTTAGTAGTATGTTTTGAATTTATTTTATTGTGCCTATTAAAGGTTTTTGTTTTGTGGTTGTCATGATGCTTACAAAAGATACTTTATAGTTATAATATTGTATTTTATACCTACTACAACTTAAATTTGATTGCAAAAAAAAAGTAAAAAATAATAAACAAAATTTAACACCATTCTCCCCTTAACATTTTGACTGCTTTTATATTTCAGTTTTTATCTTCTTACTGCCTTTTAAACTATTGTTAAAATTATTAATGTCTTGGATCATTTTTAAATCTTCACATGTAAAACATAAGTGGTTTACATACCACAATTATGGTATTATAGTATAGTATTATAGTATTCTGTATTCTTACTTTTGCCATTAAGTTTTATACCTTCACATTTTGTTGTTGTTGTTGTTGTTGTTGCTGTTGTTGTTACACATTAGCATTCTTTTCTTTTAGAAAGAATAACATCTTTTAGAATTTCTTATAAGACAGATCTGTTGATATATTCTCTCAACTTGTGTTTTTCTGGGAAAGTCTTTATCTCTCCTTTATGTTTGAAGGATAGCCTTGTTGGGTACAGTATTCTTGTGTACTTGTGTGGCAGATTTTGTTTGTTTGTTTGTTGTCTTTAGCACTTTAAATATATCATTCTGTTCTCTTCTGGCTTGCAGGGTTTCTGCTCCGAAATCTGTTAAAGTTGTACTAGGGCCATGTTGAATGTTATATGTCTCTTTTCTCTTACTTTTTCAGTATTCTTTGTCTTTTATTTTTGATGATTTAATTCTGATGTGCCTTGTTGAATTCTCTTTTGAATTGAATTTGATTTGTGAACTGTGAGCTTCCTGCATCTGCAGGCTGACATTTTTCTCCATACTTGGTTAATTTTTAGACATTATTTTTTTAAATATACTTTCTAGGTTTTCATGTCTCTTTTGGTAACTCCTATTTTGCAGAGGTTAGTTTGCTTGATGGTGATCCATACTTAAGCTTTCTTCACTATTTTTTTATACTCCTTAAATGTTTGTGTCTTTGGTTGGGTAATTTTGTATGTCCTGTCATTAAGCTCACTAATTATTTTCTCTGTTTGATCAAGTCTGTTGAAGCTTTTTTAAAAAGAGCTTTTCATTTTAGTTAATGCATTCTTTATGTCTCGATTTTCTTTTTTTAATTATTTCCATTTATTTGTCAAATTTATTTTGTTTCTACATTGCTTAACAATTTTCTTTAATTTTATATCTGAATTTTCTTGGAATTCCTTGAACTTTTTTTAAAAAAAGGATTATTCTGAATTCTTTGTCAGACATTTCATAGATCTTCAATTATTTATTGGAGTTTTGTTGCTTTCTTTTGGTGATGTCATATTTTCCTAAGTTTTTACAATTCTTGTATCTTTATATTGATGCCTGCACATTTGAGGAGACAATTACATTTTCCAGCTTTGGTAAATATTCTTTGGTGGTGTTAGACTTTTACCACTTAGAAAAGGAAGTTAATTACTTATTTGCTTTTGCTTCCCGTTCAGGAAGGACATATATTGAGCATTGGCTTGTAAACACTACACTTGAATTGAATTACTACACTGCTGTTGTTTCCCAATTAGGGGAAGACTTAAGCTGTCCCCGGAATTTAATTAGTGGCCATTTATTTAATTTTTTCTGGGTCAAGAGAATGTTCCATATAAGCGCTGTGGGCCAGGCATTCTTCTGAATTATGCCCCCATGACACTATGGCATCGGCTAACCTCTTCATCATGACATTCCAACTGTTCAGTGCACTGAGTAGCCACCAAGATCTTTACACGAGTTGTGATCAGCACTTCTGCTGTTTGTCTCCAATTCATCCTAGGTTGTTTGGCCCTTTTGGTGTTCCCAATTATCCCATGGGACAGGACTGGAGTGGGATTCCTTCCTCAGACAAGTAGAGAAATCAAATATCCATTTCCAGTCTCTTCCTCTAACACTGTAAACCATGGGACAAGGGAAATTCTATGTGAGCGGTATTATGCTAGCTTGGAGGAGGGAGTAGCGCAATCTAAAATGAACATTACTTTTACTGGTCATGCTTCTCTCAATCAGTAGGCTTAAAATTTTTCTTCACTGTTCTCCCAAATCCTGGAAAACTCAGGCTGGTATTCTTGTGTTTAAATAGTTGCTAGTTGTAATTTTGTTGTAGGAGTGATGCCTGGGATCCTTTCAGCTATTTTCCTGGCATCACCTCTTAATTCTCTTGTTAAATCAAGAAAATCATGTCCACAGTGGAAGAAAGATTTCTACAGTAAGAACTAAACAATGCATTCAATATATCTTCTTTCTTAATTATTTTTTAAAAACAGTAAAAATAGTATTTAAGCACTAACTATAAAATTCTGAGATGAATACCTAGGGAAGACATGTCCTCAATCAAAAATTATAGAAAATATTGGGCATGAAGCTAATCAATCTAGAAAAAATATATAAATATATGTATATTTGAAATATATTTCTATATGAATTTCAAATATATATATTATATACATAAAATTATATTATATATATATGAAGTATATATAAAATATATATATATGAAAACCTTTCAGAAATGGAAGCCACAACTCACAAACAGAAACATAAAATGAGGACTGAATATCAACAACCTAACATAGACTCCTGTAGGAAATATTCTCTTCCATACTTTCCCTATGACTCCTCTCCTAACTGTCTTTATTTTTTTTTCCTGCATCTAGTCTGGCCTGCTCTAGTCACCCATTCACTCTTCCCCAAAGTTGTTTTTTTTTTTTTTTTCCTGACACAAATTGAATCACGTGTCTTTCTTCTTCTTGGAAAGTTGGTGCTTTATAATTCTCCTAAAATGAAAAATACAGTTCCAAAAACTGTCCTTATGTCCTCCTTCCTCCTTTCTTTTTACTATTCACCTACATGAAAACAATCCTAAACTTGCTGTTATTTGAACACAACACTTTCAACACATCGAGCCTTTAAAATTTCCATTTCTATATCTGAATTGTCTTTATTCTTCTTTGCCTCTCAAATATCTATTTATATGGGGGGACAAATTTATTTTCAATCTGCATTTAACAGTACTACCTTCTTCTAGTTAGTCTCTCTCTTCTCTTGTTCTTAAAGCACTGTGTGCATCATTTTACCTCAAAACCCCTCTCACTGTATTATACATATATAGCCCCAACCCAGTCATGAGCTCCTAAATGAGGGAAGTGGTTTTTTAAAATTATTTTTAATACCTCTTTGAATTTCAAACACATAAGCAGAGACTTGACTTTATTTGCAACAAATAGATTTTCAATGAATGAATGTCTATATGTTTGAATTAATGGAAAAATTAACGAGTTTTTGTCAAAAAAAGAGATTTACTTTTTAGCATTTATTCTTAATCCAACTATATGGTTAAGGCAATTAAGCTTTTATAATTATATATCTTTGCAAAGTTGTTGATTTAGATAAACAACTTTTAATTCTGGCTCCACAACATTTATTCAAGTGACCTTGAAAATTTATTTAGTTTTTAAAGACTCAGATTCCTACTACGTGAAATATAGATTATACTCAATGTGTTCTTAACTCAAGAACTCTCATGAAGGCAAAGTGAAACAGCAGACATCAAAAACTATAATGTGCTATATGCACGTGAGATGAGGAAATTCATTGTTAGTATCCAGTCAGCATAAGTCCACACTGGTATAATTTGAAACAGTAGCATTTAGGTGGAAGTGTGAAACCATGTTCTAAATTGTGGCCATGAATTCTGGACTGTACAGCCAGAAGAAAATCAGAGACATTGAGTCCTTGAAAGCTGGAAGCAAGAGTGGGCCATGCAGTAGAAAAGAGAAACAAATATCACCAAAAAAACAATTTTGCAGGAGTTTCAAGTGAAATATCTGCCTTTTCCAAAGGTATATCTAATCTACTTTATATTACATTTAGGGGAAAAAAATAATTCTCCTTCAAAAGATTTAGAAAAAACACTTTTCCAATGGGAATTTTATATTCAAAGCAATTGCTTTAACATGATCTAGTGGTTAAAAATTAACTTTACTTTATTTCCACATCACTTTGTTTAGATTCACTTAGTGTACATTTTCAATGTTCTCTTACAATATAAATTTCTAAATTAAACGGTCCAGAAAAGACTTGAATTTTGAAAGTTCAGTTGTTTCAAAATTTTATAGCATAAAATCTGAAGTTGTATAGCAGATGTGGTGAGTGGTAAGTTGAGATATGACCTAGATTTACTTCCCAAAGATAAATCATTCATATTTTGGAAAGACAGATATAAATTTCAAGCATGATTTGAATGATTTCACTAAAGGGAATAAATTGGCTTATGTAAAATGGACTTTTATGGTTTCCCTCATTATATTTTGGTAGTGTTGCCAGGGATTATTTAATTAATTTGTAAATCATATTGAAACCTTTAGGCTTAAATTGTAATGAAACTGCAGCCTATTTTAGTGTTATGATTTTTAAAAGACCTTCTATATGACTCTGGGGGAGTATGTGAGAAGTTGCAGTAGGTCACCATCTTGAAGATAATGAGATTTACTTATTGTAATTTCTTCTCTATTTAAGTTAACTTTATTGTCTTAATGTGATTGCATTTTTGCATCTATGTGTGAGTCTCTCTTACAATATCAAGTGTAGTTATTCCCCAGACCTGTTAGATCATGTTTCCCATTGATTTTAAAAATAAGAATTCTTCATAAAAGAATTTTCTGGGGTTTAAATATAAGAAATTAGAATTCCTATCAGACTTTTACTTTATTAGAAATCACTTGGTTGTGGTAGAATTTAGTTAAGAAGTAACCAATAAGCTCTAAAAAATCTGTCTCAGTCTTAACCAACTGCCAGGAAGAAGAGGATTGCTTCTTCTGAATATGAGGATACGTTGCATGTGATAATTTTGCTTAGTATTAAAACATACTTTTTTAGCTTATTCATTTTATTGCTCCCCACTTCCTCACCTATTCAGCACCAGACAGGCTTTTTATAAAATACTTCACATTGATTATACTTTTTTCAGATCATGTGATTACTATACTTATGAATCATTTTTTTAAATTTTATGTTATATATAACAGAGGCCTCAAAAATGTCAACATATTCCTTTAAAATAAAGACCAAAAATACCTAACCACCTGCCCCTTTGTCATAATCTTAGATATTTAATTCTTCTACAATAATTTATTAAATACGTTATATCCCTGAGGTAAAATTTTCATTGTCTTGTAAAAGTAGTCAGTGGTAAGTAAACTTGGACATGCATAGAAAAATGCCTATTTTTTCCAGAAAATGAGACTGAGATTGTGTGTGTGTGTGTGTGTGTGTGTGTGTGTGTGTGTGTGTGTGTGAGAGAGAGAGAGAGAGAGAGAGAGAGAGAGAGAGATCAAAAGTGAGAAATGGTGAGAGCAAAGTTGTTAGGGTGCAGTTGGGAGTGACTAGAAATAAAATGATACATTGAATCAAAGGAATGTGTGAAAAATTCATTTAAATTTAAAACTAACATCTTACGGGGACAATTTGAGAATATAGATATTCATATGTTTTTAGCTTACTTTGACATTTAATAATTTGTAAGAGTACTTCATATAGGACTAAAAATAAGTGTGAATTGAAAGGGTTCCAAGAGTCCTGTGCTGCAAGAGACATAGTACCTCATGAGAAGAATGCTGTGGAAGAAGGCAAAAATGAGAACATTAAAATCAATGCATGAAAATCTGGAACCCAAATAAGGGCTTACTCCACACCAAGTGCAGAGCTGGGAATTGAATAGTAAGGATGAAAAATCCTTGATTTTCCTCTCGACTTTATATGTCCAAAAATTAACTTAAGTTGGTCCAAATGGAAATGTTCAGAAGTTATTTGTTTTTTGCTTCCCAAATTTCCCTGATATTGTCCTGTTTGCCACATAGTAATTCTGTGTGTGTGTGTGTGTGTGTGTGTGTGTGTGTGTGTGTCTTGTATTATTAAACAACTTTCCAGATGTTTCACAGCTATTCTCAATCACTCAGTTGTGAGTTTATAAACTTTATACGTGCCTGGGGAAATATTTCAACATTTTAAAAAAAGTAATGAGCCTGTTTTATAAAATACTTACTAAACAATCTGCCACTTTTCATATTTTGTCAAGTCTTCACACATTCATGAGGGATTAGAAGATAGACTCCCTAACACATTAAAACATAAATAAAACTTCAAAACATATAGAAACATTTAGGAGTTAATAATTTCAGGACATGTTAGCTAGCTTCCTGATTCCTATTTTCTATCTCCAGGACAAAAAGAAAGATAAGATTCATTTGGGGGGAATAAAAAACCTGATGACACATAGGAAAAACAAAATCATAAATAACAATTAGACCAATGAAGATCAGGCATTTTTCAACCAGTCAGAGATCATCCAAATGTTTACTTTGTTAAGCAAATAAAGTTTCAAATAAATGTATCTGTGACATGTATCCATATGGTGAGACACAGATAAATTTACAGAGGCACTCTAGCATTTAATATTCTTTTTTAGTAGCATGGATCAACAACAGGAAGGAATTGACAGCAGGAAAGAGACTCTTTCTGTTAGCATTTTACAGAAAATTTTATAACCTTAGATCACCAGCACTCTTGAAAATCTTCATCGTGTAAAAAGGAAAGACAGCTTTCAACATTTTTTAAAAAGGCTGACCACCTGCACCTTTGTCATAATGTTAGATATTTAATTTTTCTACCATAATTTATTAAATAAGTGTTTTATTTCCCTGAGGTAAAATTTTAATTTTCTTATAAAAGTAGTCAGTGATAAGTAAACTTGGACTGTCACTCACTCTTTATAAAGCACAGGTCGTTATGAATATGAAAACTTTCCTACTCTGACTTCAAGAGCAAAATATGAAAAGGTTTTTAAAAAGGTTACTTGCTAGTCTTCCATCACAATTAGACTCTAGTCATAAATACAGGGATGGTTATATACATGTACACTCACACACGAGGTCTGACAATTAAGTTTGTGATCTCATCCTAGAAAAAAATGCTACATACCTCATTGCTGAATATCATTATGGTCACCCTTGATGTCTTTTTGTCATCAAAATGCCTTCCTTTCAATATTTCTTTTATCTAAGGGTAAAGAAAAAGTCATTGGGGGCCAGATCAGGTGAGCAGGGAGGGTGTTCCAATACATTTATTTGTTTACTGGCTAAAAACTCTCTCACAGACAGTACTGTGTGAACTGGTGCATTGTCCTGATGCAAGAGCTCCTTCAGGACCATTTTTGCACACTCCTTTTTCATGTCAAGATTTTCACTTAAGATTTTCCTGTTTGTATATTGATGTTTTTTGGGTCCACTATACTTCTCACAGTCAGCCAATAATTTTGATGCACAGTTTGACAAATTTTTTCAATGTTTTCATAAGTTCTGCTTGTTACTGGCTGTCCTGACATGTCTTTTTTTCTGTCCTCTCAGAAACGTTTAATCCATTTGTACACTGCTGCTTTCTTCATGGCATTATCTCATAAACTTGGACTAACGTGTCCCTGATTTCACGTCCACTTTTGCCAAGTTTAACAAAAAATTTGATGTTTTGTTCATTGCTCTAATTCAAACTCTGACACTTTCTCCATGATAGCTCTTATGGCCATTCAAGAAAAAGAGCTCAAAAATTGCTTTGAAGGGTGAACCAGGCACTGGGGTTGGTACATATCTTCCCAAGGGGAGTACTTCAAAGGTGACCATAGTGATAATCAGGAATGAGATGGGTAGCATTTTTTCTAGGATGAGTTTGCAAACTTAATTGTCAGACCTCATATACTCAAAGTCCTTAAATATATTAACTTTGAAAAATAGCAAAAATTTAAAATTTCAAGAGATTTTAAATAATTGTTTATTTTTTAAAAATATTATTTAAAGGCAATAGCTAGTATGATATACTACTCCAGATACTAGTGCTCTTACTAACAAATTAATAGAGGCATTTTAGACAATTTTGAAGAAACTAGTGATAGTCTCTCAATTAGTACTAGCAAGGGTCTTAATTAAGCTGATTATAGGGTTGAGAAAGGAAAATCACAAAAGCATTAATTATTTACATTACTCCATAGTTGTACAAAACTGGAAATTGACTTTTAGAATTACCACTAAATGTCCTAGTGTTTTAGTGACTGATGTTTATGAGAAATCATTTCATACCCAGGGAAGAATAAAAAGTGCATTTCCCATGGGAATCAAAATCCTGCCATGTAAATTTAAGAGACTGTGATTATGGGTAAGATAAAGCATTAATATAATTACTTATGCATTATGTTGATGAAACCCTAATGGTAAAAAAAAAAAAAAAATCTGGAAAATTAGTCTCTCTTCATTTTATTTGTAGGTTCACGTTTGTTTTATATATATATATATTAAATAGCAACAGGGTCATACTGCATTGCCCAGGCTAGTCTCATACTCCTGGGCTCAAGCAATCCTCTCATCTCAGCCTCCTAATGTGCTGGGATCACTAACGTAAACCACCATGCCAGCCAGATTATTTTAAATCAACTTTAAATAGTTTCTGAGGCTCACTTATATTTGACTGTGAATTGCTGATTAGTTTCCCTCTATTATTGCATTTTCATTTTAAAATACAAACCATAATTCTTGTATGCATGGGACTATAGCATTCTAGCTTATCATTACAATATTTTTGTTTTATCTTCCTAAACCGCAATGTCACTTTTGGTGCCAGGACTATTAGGCTATTAGTTTTTCTTAATTTAGAGTGAGTTGAAATATTATTATGACCAATAATGACAGATGATCCTAAAAATTTCAGATTAATGAGAGCCACTTTGCCCTTCTCAGGAAACAAAGCCAATTTAGAGCATTCAGAGCATCTATTTATTTGTGCTCTTGGAAGTGAAAGATCATGCAATTTGTCCTTCAAGGTTTATGGCTTTTGCTTCTGCAAGAAACATAAAAGGCTACAATATCAATGGTTTGTCATAAGAATGGTAGTTAAGGTGTTCATTACTCACAGTGTGTAGATATGCTCAAAAAGTACAGACGACAAATGACAAATGTAATTTAAGAATAGTAAATAATAAAAAATAATGTTCTAAAATTACTAACTTTAAGTGTAAAACTTGTCTCATAATACCAGTAGGATTATTAAATTACTGTTTTCAAAGTTTGTTTCTTATTAAAAAATGAAGATCTGCAAATTGTTTCTCCTTACTAGTTTATGCACTTTACTAATTGATAAAGTAAAAGAGACTCTTCATCATCATACAGCTCCCTCCCCTCAGCATAACAGAGATGACTTTATTATGGAAGTCCAAAAATGTCTTTAAATGTTTTTCAAATGTGTTGAGAAGAGGAATAATCAGCAACCATTCCTAGAGAGAGAGAAAAATGTGGCCATTGATCCCTTTCGCTATAGGGTATAAATTGCATTTGGTACAGCATCTTTATCAGAACAGCAAAGCAAAAACCAGTTTTAATTCTGCAGGACCATGACCACTCCCTATTGCCCTAGAACGGGAGTCTATGCAGAATACTAAGTGAGATCCTCGTCTCTCACCATTTTTACACCCAGCATGGTTTCAATCCTGCTCAACAACTGACTGTGGTAGAATCTACATCATATGCTACTGCAAGTTATCAGAGCTCAAGCTGCTCTCCTGTAGAGTAGATGAGCAGTGACATGCAGGATAGAGTCACCAACAGTCAAACCTTTTGGAATCTAGGTTCCTATGGACTGTAAGAAGCATGACTACCAAGGCATGAAAATAAAAATATTTTTTAAAAAAGGAAAAAAAGACTATAAATTGAATTACAACATGTCATCCATTGTAAAGCTAAGCATCATTTCAGAGAAGTTAATGTATGAAAACATATGTCTTTAAATAGATAAAAAATGATAAGTTGTTTTTTTAAAATTCTCAGTGAGTTGTTTATATCTAAATATGATAGAATCAGATTGGTTAGAATGAAAATAGTATTATAAAGGTAAACAATCAGTTTCTATTTTTTAAATGTCATCTATTTAAATCAAGTTAGAACCTATCAAAATGAGAAATGATAAAGCTATATAAATAGAAAAAAAATCTCTTCCATTTCTTATCCTTCTTCACTTACTTCTTAATGCTTTCTTCTATAATTGGTGGATATCTATTTTTTACACAGATTCCCAGGTTACTCTGTGCATATTACAATATGAGATGTAGGGGCTGGGAATGTAATGTACTGTCCTTAAGAGGGGTAGGTAAGATATATGAAGATCCACTATCAGGTTATGAAAAATTGCTTACCCACTTTGTTTTGTGAAATAAAAATTAGCATATAACCTACCAATTCACAATATTTCCAACAACTAATAGGAGAATCTGTTTAAATATAAATCTTAATGGAATAAAAAATCCTGTTTGTGTCTCTCTTTCAGGTTATATTGCAAGTTTCACATAATACATATTTCCAAAAAGTAAAAAAATAAAAATATTCATTTTGGAGAGGGCTTCATTTAAAGCACAAGAATGTTATAGTAAGGTACTTTATTCAAGTGCATATAG
This sequence comes from Carlito syrichta, assembly GCF_000164805.1. Taxonomy (NCBI): domain Eukaryota; kingdom Metazoa; phylum Chordata; class Mammalia; order Primates; family Tarsiidae; genus Carlito; species Carlito syrichta. The sequence goes on from NW_007252040.1 coordinate 445,358, forward strand.
AAATAATATATTCTGGAAGTAAAAATATGTAGATATACATATCTATACATTAAATTATTCATTATATTTGTAGCAAAAATGCCCTTACAGTTTAAGGCTACTTAGAGAAAAAAAGTATGCCAGCAACCTCAACTCTGGATATTTATCCAAAAAACAGTGAAATCAGAATCATGATAAGATTCTAGCATGTCCATGTTCATTGTAAGACTATTCACAATAGCTAAGAATTAGAAACAACCTAGATGTCCATCTATGGATAAAGAAAATGTGACATATACATATAATGAAATACTATTCAGCTTTAAAAAAAGAAGGAAATTTTGCAATATGGGACACCATAGATTAACCTTGAGGGCATTATGCAATGAAATAAGCCAGTCACAGAAGGACAAACACTGAATGACTCCACTTATATAAGGTACTTAGAATAGTTAAATTCATAAGACAAAAAGTACAATAATGGTTGCCAATGACCAAAGGGAGGGAGAAGTGAAAGTGTTGCCTGATTTCTTGTCTTTATAAAAATATTCTGTAGAAAAGATACACTCAAATTGCATTTTCATCTGATTAAATGTCCCCCGAGTTATTTAAACCTTTTCACCTCATGCATCTTTACTTCTTAGCCATCTTTCTTACAGCCAGTGAAAATAGAGGCACCCACTAAAAACAAAATTGAGAAATCTGTCTATATAATGCAATTAATTTATAAAACTGGTCTACTATATACTTGAAAAAGGAAAAAAGAAAAGAAGGCCCAAACTGACAAAAATAAAACAAAACATGTACCTTCTATATCTATTATACTCAACTATTAATCAATAGCACAAAATTTACTCACATTTTTAAAAAGATTAAAATATTCTTTTTTTGAACTAACATGTCAAACAAATGATGCTGAAAGAAGAGAAGCTTCTCAGGAAGAAATATTGTGGAACACAGCCTCCTCCACACCATGGACCCCACAGGTATTTACATTATATCTTTTTGAGCAACACTGGTACCTGTTGGAGCCCCAGTTTTTTCACCTGCCACATCAATGTGATGCTGCTGTCCTCAGCTTTCTGTGGGAAAACCACTTGGCAAATCACAAGTCCTTAAGTAAATGTGAGTTTTCTTATCTTCTTCATACATATCAGTTTTATGTTATTTATACCAATTAGGTTATTTAATAGGCATGTGAAATTTAGCTATATTGTATTGAAATTGCAAGAGAAAACATGATTTCTATATAGAATCAATGAAGTGACATATTTAAATCACCTGGAATAGCACTAAACACTCAAAAACATTTATTATGCATTTGTACTATTAATTTTCCAAGTTAGAAAGAATAAGGTTTTCTGTCATAGGGGATTCAAAAATTATCCTCTTCTACTTCTCTTCCTCTAGTTGTAAGACACTGATATTTAAATTGGCATAATTTTCAAATTTTCAGTATATGAGAGAGTGTGTGGTAAGGTTTTTGTTAGTGGGGTGCAATGGGTGGGGGCGTCTGTGTGTCTCGGGCATTTTACCTTCATGCAGTCATGTGATATGTCATATTCCTTTCTATGTACCTCCAAATGCAATTAGTGTAAATAAACAGCTGCCAGGCTATAAAGGAATAAATAATAGAAACTTGGACAATATTTTACAGATACCAATTCTTTGGGCTATGTTTTTAACTTAGATGCTCACCATTTGCTTTTGTGAAGATAAATAGCATTCATAATTCTTCCCAGATCACACACAAAAAGGAGCTGTGAATGTCCCAGTTTCACAGAAGTGCCCATTGGATGGAGGGTTTTAGAGCGCTAATGGGGCTTGGCTGCATTCAAATTCTGAACTCATCTAAACATGTGAAAAGAGAAGACAAGGCTCAATCACTTGTATGACTGTGACTAAGACATCTGGCAAGGCAGAGAAACTGAAAGTAACATCAATTCAGTCATCCAGGATAAAATAAAATCAAAGAAGTTTCATCAATCAATTAAAAGCTTTGATAAAAATGCTGTTTCTGGGTGAATTTTGAAAATATATCCAGTTGTAAATCATTCCCACAAGGCTTCTGAACAGCTTCAAAATAGAACCACTGTGAGTAGGTTTTATCTAAATGAGAAGTGACACATCAGAGCTTAGGTCACAGGTTCTTAAGATAATATTCGTAATACTCCCATGCACCTACATATTTTATTTTAGTCATCTATCCTGCTCTATGCCACTTAGGAAAGGAAAAAACAGGAAGTCTGTTTAGGAACACTTTGCTAAACCAAGTATCTATCCTCTAATTTTCATCCCAGAGTAAGTAGCTCAGCTGACCTGAACACAATCTTTGGAGGCCGAGTTATGCTTCATTTCTCCTTCCTCTATTATTCAGAAAGAAGCAGGAAATATGATAAGGATTATATTGCTTACACGACAATGAAGAATGATAATAATGGAACATCTCTTGAAGTCTTCTGATAACCCCATCCACTGTTTCTACAACAAACAAATAAAATTCTGACTAGTTGTAAAAAATTATAACCAGTATTTATTGAACCAGTATGTATGTGAAAAATTTATTGCTCATCGTGAAAAGTATTTTCCTGTTTAAATTAATATCCATACTATAAAGTCACTATAGCATGAGTGTATTATCATCCTCATTTTATAAATAAACTGGTTTATGCAAATATAGTAGCATAATATTGCATTGAAGACTATAGAATCCATTTAATAAACTATAAACATTGAATCTTGAACTTGAATGGTTTTCAGTTGTGACAGGACAATCCCCTAAGGGATATTTTCTAAAATAAATAAATCTTATTTGATCATAATGTATTATCCTCTTAAAATTTTGCTGAATTTGTTTTGTTTTGTTTTGTTTGAAGCGGAGTCTCATTCTATGGCCCGGCTGGAGTGCAGTGGCACACTCACGGCCGCCACAGCCTCTACCTGCTGGACTCAGGCAATCCTTCCACCTCACAGTTAGCTGGAACTACAGGCACATGTCACCACACTCAGCTAATTTACCTAATTATTGTAGAGACACGGTCTCGCCAATTTGTCCAGACTGGTCTCGAACCCCTGGGATCAGGCCATCCTCTTGTCCCCACCTCCCAAGTGCTGGTATTACAGACGTGAACCACCGTGCCTGGCAAATGTTGCTGACTTTGATTTGCTAATATTTAAATAAGAAATTGTATCTCTCTGTTCATGAAGGGTGTTGGATTATATATATATTTTTCTTTTCTCTCCTGTTTTCTTTTTTGTTAGAGTTGGGGTCTCACCCTGTTGCCCAGGTTGAAGTGCTGTGTGGCACTCTCACAGCTCACCACAGTCTCAACCTCCTGGGCTCAAATGATCCTTCTGCCACAACCTTTCGAGTAGCTGGGACTACAGCATACACCACCACAATCTGGATATTTATTTTGTAAAAACAAAGACTCATCATGTTGCCCAGGCTGGTTTTGAGCTAATGGCTTCAAGCAACCCTCCTGCTTTGGCCTCCTAACGTGCTGGGATTATAGGCATGAGTCACTGAACCCGGCCTAATTTTCTTTTTTGAAGTAACTTTTTCTGGTTTTGGTATGAGGATAATTTTGAGCCTCATAAAATGATTTGAAATTATTCTCCCCTAATATCTTTTCAGAAAGTGTCCCTGTTCAATTGGTTTTATTCCTTTCTTACACATTTGGCAGAATTTACCTATTAAGCCATCAGTGTCTGAAGATTTCTTTGTCAAGCATTTTTTTAACTACAAATTCTATTCTGTAATAGATGAGTAATTCAGATTATCTGCTTTTTCTTGAGTAAGTTTTACTGTGACTCAAATAATTTTTCTGTTCTATATAAGCTATGCAGCAGTTTATTATATAATTTAAATAAATTTTCACTTATTGTCCTTTTAATGTCTATGAGATCTATAGTAATAAATGTTTTTCATACCTGAAATTGATATTTTATGACTTCCCTCATTTTTTCCTGATAAGTTTAATAATTGGTTAATTGACTTTATGAATGTTTTCAAATAAATTCATTTTAAATATTTTTTTATTTGCACTGTTATGGTTATCTCCTCTTCCTTTGGGTTTCATTTTGATTCTTTTTTATATATTTAAAGTTTTAATCTTAGTTAATTGATTTGAAATATTTCTTCTTCACTAATATGAGCATTTAATATACATAATAATATGCATAATTGCATAATGATGATATAAGTTCAGTAGAACCTATCTCTTCCAAAAACTCTGGATAAAATATGAACAGCAGTTATGCTGAAAATTCTGAAGAGTAAATAAGCATATGCATATTTGGAGGGTACTCAAAACTGGAAAATGAACTGTATGGAAAGATAAGTTTACTTTTTAATTCTCTATTTCCTCTCATGGCTTATGCTTACAGGGAAGGCCCAGTCACAGAACTGGGAGAGTATAGTGGCATTGGTAGAAAAACTATAATAGAATTTCTGTCTGGAATTTAAAATAGAAGTCTCTGGTCAGAGGAACAAGAGAAACATAGAATGCAGCCAGAAAGTATATAGGAGTGTGTGTGTGTGTGTGTGTGTGTGTGTGTGTGTAGACTGAATTCCATAAAAGGACCTAGATTAGAAGGATACTATTAAATATATAAACTACATATGTGAATCTACACATATCTTGGACTCACTTCTGAGCTCATCAAATATGATAAAAGCCCAAATTAGTATAGCAAATATTTTTTAAAAATAAAATGATATTAAAACCACAGTGCAAATATCACACTGACCCCTTGACAACATGTGTGCGAGGCAGACACTCACACTTAACTGATGTTAAGTTTGAAAATATAATCGATGTCAGAAATGCTACCCACAGAAAATGAGACACAATTGTTGGTCTAAACTCTAATCAGATTGATTGCCTAACAAAACAAAGACAATGTCAACAAAAACAAATTAACATTTTTGAAAGGATTATTAAAACATCCAGGATATATGTAATTATCCCCAATACTTAGTTTATAATACAAAGTTATTTTACATGTTAAGAAACAAAAGAAAAGTGACTAATTTTCAAAGGAAATGAAAACCAAAAGACGTTAACACAAACAACTTTAACTCTATTATTATAATGTTTCATCAGCTAAACATGTGAAATAAATGGAAAGACAAAAATGATCAGCAAAGAAATAAAAATTATTTTTAAAAACATAATTAAAAGAACAAGGAAAATTTCACTAAATTTGTAGCCAGAACAATGGAAATTATCATAAAAAATGTAAAAAATATTTAAATGTCCAATATTTTTAAATATTTAAATAAATGAACATATCCTCAGAAACCTATAGGACATTATGAAGTGGTATATAATACATATTAGAGTCCCAGAAGGAAAGGGAAGAGTGATTGGGGTACAAAATGCTTAGAGTAAAACACTTCAAATATGGTGAAAACAATAAATTTACAGATTTAATTGAACTCAAAGAAAGCAACAGCTATAAATATCATATTCAAACTTCTGAAAACTAAAGAGTACAAATTTAAACAGCTACACAAAAGTGACACTATTCTTTTGACTATTTTTTCTTAACATACTTTACATCTATTGAAATTCCAGACTGTCAATAAAGTTGTTTACATTTTCTCTACATCATTTACCATATTAATCATAGTATTGTTAAAGATCCTGTCCCAGGCAACACCTTTGGGTACTCTCCCATTGTGGGAGATTTTCTGTTCTCTTAATAAATCCTGCTTAAAAAAAAAAAAAAAACCTGTCCCATAGTTCTAATGTCTAATTCATCTCTGTATCTGGTTCTGTTGACTATTTTATTGCTTGACAATAGGTCACTATTTTCTCGCAGTGTGTGTTTTGCTTTTTTCATTGCCAGATATTGAGTATAAAACCTGGAAATAGGCATACATATTTTTCTTGTCAAATTTATAGTGTTAGGGTTGTGTCAATCTAGTCAGAATTTGAACTGGTTTGGGTTATGCTATTGTTTTCATTACTTGCCATACTCCACATGTTTTAGAGTCTTCCATCATTAGGCTGCTGTTTCCTTGTGTTCAGTGTGAGGATTGAAGTAGAAAGCAATTTTTTCAGTGTTCCTTTTCTACCTTCATATTCCAATGGTCCCTATATGCCTGCTTCACAGTAGGAAGAGTCTCTTGACACTCTTGCTCCTTCCCAGCAATTGATTACTATCTCTTGTTCATTGGCGCAAGGCTCATTGTCAGAGGGAGAGATTTCTTTGTTTTCTTTCTCTAGCCTCAGTCATTAGCAGACCTTGTGTATTTGAACTTTGGGATTGAGTTTTGTAAGTGATTTTGCTTCTCTCCACATGATAATTAAACTCTGACTTTTTAATGTGTTTTTTTTTTAGAGCAATTGTGTTCTTAACTCTCTTCTGATGGTTATGTACCTTTGCTTTGTGTCAGTGTAGAATTCTGTAATCTGAAGTCTTCCTGTTTCTCTGAGAAACAGAGAGATTTTTGCTTCTACTTCTTTCCAAGAAGCATTGCACAGTTACTTGGGATCAATGGCAGAAAGGTTTTTTGTTTCTCCTCCAGAAGCAGTCTGCTAATGCATGTTACTCAGTATGAGTCTTGTGGTAGGAACAGTATGTTCACCTCCTAGGAAAGATAGCTTTGCTTCTACTCCTCCCATAGAACCTGTGGATATTTCCCTAAGATCCAAGGATGGAAATGTTTTCTTCCTTCTCCCATGACTCTTTATTCTGGAAAAAGGTCTACAAAAAGACAGGTTTGCATGTTTGTATGTCTCTGTGGAGGACTGCTTTAGGTATCCTGCCCTCCTTTCAATCTTAATGTCCATTGTATATGGAATATGCAGATATTTAAAAATACCATGATAGTCCACATGTTTTTAAAGAAATTATTACATGTTTAGCTGTTTTCTTCTTCCCCACTTTCAGAGCAGCTCCCTCTTTCTGTTGTGTGTGCCCTGCAAAAAAAGGAAAAGACTCATATGTTGTATTTCTCTTAGAAGAGGATTGTCATCCCTTAGGATTTATTTTACATAATCACCTTGTAACTTCATATCTTCAATGGACTGAAGAAAAGTTGCAGATTTAGATTTCTCTTTTAATTAAGAATTAAGTTCTTCTGAGGATTTCTACATAATAAGTGGAAGAAGACTGTTCTACTGATGTTTTAAAATCACATGTATAGGTAGATCAAATTGTGAATGTTATTTCAAGTTGGTAATATAGGACAAATATTTATTATAAATTTGTATTGTCCCATGTGATGAAATTGTGAACACTGATCTAGAGGATGTATCTGAAAAACCTCAGTGTTCACCCTCACACATAATCCATATTATCTATTTATCATTCTAAAGTGATAACCTCTATTCAAATCCTTAATACTTTTCTACAAATGAAATCACCAGAATAAGTGTGAGCTGTACATTTCTCAATCTTAGCATTATAGTAACTTCCAATTTTCTTTTTGCAGTCACCAGAGTGTAAATATTTCTGTATTCTTCTACATATATGGTATAGGACAAAAATATTAATAGTTGCCTCACTTTTCATGAAATTATCTAAGAACCAGAAAATCCCCATGAATTTACTTGGATTTCTTAGTGCATTTCCGTAAGTGAAAAATAAAGCCAATTTTTATATCCTGAAAATCCCACCCTTGCTACAATACTTGAAAAAAAATTATCCTATACAATATTTTTATTTTCATGAGGTGCTGGTAGCATTAAGGATTTATGTGAGGTCACTCATTAAGTAAGAGAACCAAAACCATCAGGTCTGATCTTTTACACTCCTTGACCACAATAACATATCAAAATAACATAAAACTTATTACCTGTAAATAACTGTTCTTAATCAAAATGCATCTTTATGAGTCAAATAATCACCATTAAAGTTGTGAGTTTAGCATTTAATCTAAAAAAACCACCTAAAAGTTTATTTTTATAAAATTTTGAAAGTATTTTAGTTGGCTATCATGTAACTAAAGCAACAGCCCATGAGCAATTGACAAGTAATTCTAAATGACCAAGAAATGTTTAATTGATTTCTCTTTATATAGAATCAGAACAGTAACCCCAAAGACCAGAATCAACCTATTGAAATTGAAAGACAGAAGAAGCAAATCTCCTTTAAATCTTATACAAGTGTACCATAGACTCATATATTCATCTATAAGGAGCATCCTGAAAGTGAGAAAGTGAGATCTCTTTCCTTTTTGTGTGTGTGGGGGGTTATTACAGAGAAGGGGTTCTAAAAACTAGAATTATCATACCTGATTTTTCTGTGGGGGAGGAATGGGAATGACTATTTAAAAAGCATATAATGCCACTTCCTGCATCATAATGTCCAAAGAACCATGAATTTAATCACACCTGAAAAGACCATTTTTCTAAATAAAGTAACATTGACAAGTTCCAGGGATTGAGAATTGATATATTAGCTTATCACAGAAAGCAAGACACAGATCATACAGCTTAGCTACTGTGTGTAGCAATGAATAGCCTATACTCTGATTTCTCAATAATAGGGTAGTTTTGTACTAGACAATGTGTATGCTCACCACAACTACAAGTTAACCTTTCTTACAAAGTAACTGCTTAATAGAGTTCCAAAACTGATGGTAGTTTGGCTATTTTCTGCAACTAAGATCTTATAATCATGTGAATTTGTATGCCTGGTGCAAGCACAAAGGCAGCTATATCTTACTCCCTGTTTCCTGAAAATCCTTACAACCTTCACACATAATATAGAGGAAATAAAAGTCAATATGTATAATCTGAAGTTTTAGGTTTTGTAGCAAACTAAAACTAATGCCTTTATCTTACACAGAATAAATTTCACTACATATTTAGTCTATTAGAGAAAAACAACTTTTAAGTATATTTTATTGACTAGGTATTTCTAAATGTACATAGTGTCTCAGGCTCATCTAATGAAAACCCTTGGTTTGTATGGGTTAAATGGAAGGCAGATAAATATAGTGAACTTAGCCAAGATCAAATGAATAGATAGGAATGGACCAAGCCTCAATACCCAAGGCACTCTGGTTTTCACTATTCTATTTTTCTCCCCTATATATTCAAGGAATCTTCTTTTTTTAATTCCTTGAAGTCTCCTTTCCAAAATACTTTGGTGAACTCTTTTTAAAAGACTCAGAGAAGAGAATGGATTGGGTTATAAGAATTTGCATTTCTGGAAGTTTTGTAAACTGAGAAATCACTGCAATCACAAGCCAACCAATTGAAAAGAAAATGATTACTAGTGAAACAATGGACAACCCAAATTGATTATAGAAGTAAAAGATTAGATAGATTTGGATTAAATACTGGTATTTACACATGCAAATAGTGTTAGACTAGATGGAACATTTAATTCCTCTCAATATTATAATACCCAATAGCAAAAAATATATTGATGCTTACTTTTTAAGATACAATACAAAGAAATGAATGAGAACATGAATAAGGAAGTATTTTGTTAGTTGTAATTCATTAACAAATGTAAGTTACAAGTTGTGGTGTACAGGAGAATACAACCTCTACATTTCAAAAACCAAGTTATGGCTTCTGACTCTGACATAAAAACCACATTTCTAACTTCCAAGATTCCAGTCTTTTAAAGAAGATAATATGATTTCTCAACCAGATTCATGGACTTTTGTGTTGTCAATGAGACAGCATATCTAAATGTACATTGTAATTTGAAACATTTCCTAGAAATGAGGAATACTTTATTATAATAATAGTACTGATGATGATATAATGACTGATGGTTCAGCATGTAGGGTAATTTTCTAATATATAAGGAGAAAATATTTTTCAATAAATCTAGTAAGTATCTTATGACATCAAAATGTATAAATAAATAAAGGTCAATCAGAATATCCTTATATATACACATTTATTCTTTAGTAATACTTAGTTGATTAAATAAAGAAACAAATTCACTATTAAAATTATCCACAGTTCAGATAGCTATGCTTTTATATGATACCTGTCTAACTTTGATAGTTTTCTTAATTTTTTTCTCAATTTAATAAAAAAAATGTATTGTTATATGATTTCCTGATTTGTGTTTATTCCTTGGCCTTTTAAAGATACATTGGGATGAGCAAAAAAAAATTTATGCATTGATCCATATCAATGAACAGCCATTCTTTTTATTTCCTGAGCACAAATTAAATATTATTTAAAAACTTTCAACTGATTTGTCTTACATTCCTCACTATTAAGGAAACTAAAAGTTAATTCTGTCAATAATCATTTTGTTCTCCCTCTTAGAACTTTATTTTAGGAAAGAATAAGAATGCAATATGACTGTATTTGTTAGTCAATATTCAATTGAATGAATAAGATCAGTTAGTAATTAGAAAACACAGCATCTCACAAGAAAATTAATACATTTAAAATTTTATTTATTTATTGTAGTACAAAACATGACTTTAAATAAGTGGAAGATTTGAAATATGTAGATGCAAGCAAGCATTTTTGTATATCCAGTAAAATATAATTTGGGAATTTCTTTCCTCAAATATAGTAAATCCTTATTCCTTTGTGAAATAATGATATGTGTATTGTTTACTTAGCATTGCATCCAACTTAATTTGATTCTGTAAAAATCTCCAAAATTATTTATTTGTTTATATCTGTAAACTTCATCTAAGCAATAAACCAGACCATATGGCATCCCAAAAGGACCTTGAAATGACAGTGAGACTATAAACAGAATAGATTAAATTTGCATTGTGCTTATTTGCAGTTTTAGCCTTTGCCAAAATAAAAAATTAATTTCATGGAATATTCCTTTATCATATTTAGCAAATGAAAGATGAATTTGAATTGATAGCACTTGCATGCAGTCTATCCTATGAAATATACCTATTTCACAAATGTGATGGATTAAACATTAAAATTTGGTGGAATCACAAATTGGAGCTAAAGAACTTAACATTTATTCTCCAACTTATTTTATTTAAATGTATTTTCTTTTAATCTGATCATAACATATCTATATCTAGTTTTTATTTTGCAGAAGTCTAATTTAGTTGAAAACTAATTATGAATTTAGTTTCTAACCTGCTTTCACATATATTACTATATATAATAATCCTAACAGATACTACTGTTCCTATTTTCCCAAGTAAACACTGACTTGGTGACTGACTTGCTGACTTGTATAAGGTGGGCAGCTAACTAGGCAGAAACCAAATTTGATTTTATGTCTTCTGAATATGTAAATATATACATAAACATATCTATCTGTCTATCTATCTATCTATCTATCTATCTATCTATCTATCTATCTGGAGTCTCAGTCCATCACCCAGGCTGCCTCCAGCCTCGCAGCCTCAACCTCCTGGGTTCAGGTAATCCTCCTACCTCAGGCTCCTGAGTAGCACATGCACCATACATGCCAATTTTGTTGTTGTTGTTGTTGTAGAGACAAAGTCTTGCTATTTGCCCAGGTTGGACTCAAACTCCTGGACTCAAGAAATCACTACTACCTCAGCTTCCCAAAGTGCTGGGATTATAGGCATGAGCCACTGCACAGAGTTTTGATTTTTAATCTTTTCAAATTCTTTGTTGTTTTTATTTCCACAGTCACCTGTCTGCACTCAATTATTTTCTATATAATAAAGCAAGAAAATTTTTAAAAAGAAAATGAATTCTATGTTGGTGCTACCGATTTGACTCTACTTGTATTGACTCTACTTGTATTTCATAAAATACAAGTTTTTGTATTTCTATAAAATACAAGTTTCAAGAGAGAAATATCCTCAATTTTTCCACTTTGCCATCTTCCATTTACTCTTCAAGATACTATACTCAGGTACCACTTTAGTGATTTCCGAATAACTAAGAGCTTCTTTTCACCCTATTTTATGTGACTTATCAGTAGCATTTGATACTTCATCACTCCTTTCTCTTGAAGATTTCTTCACTGGCCTCCGGTTCACCCCTGTCTTCTGACTGCTGGTGCTTCCAGAGTTCTGTCCTTGACTCCCACCAAACTTTATATTACCTATTCCCTCATTTATTTCTTGCATTCCTATGTTAACAGCAACCACCTATAAATTAATAACTCAGTGGTAGAAATAATTAAATAGCATTCATGATCTCTAAAACTAATATAGAGTTCTCACTAAGATGCAGATGCACAGCTGGATTCTTATTTTCCAACTGTGTAAGAAGCACAATTTTGCATGAGCACACGTATGTATGTATGTATGTATGTCCTTGGTTTTTCTATATACTCATTCCTTTTGGAACAATATTTCCACACTGTGGGGGGCCAGCCCCTGCAGAGAGGTTTAGAGGGTCCCTGGAAGGGGTGGTGGCATTGGCGATTATTCTGGAGAAATAAAGAGAAAGAAAGAGAGAGACGGGGGGAGAAAGAAAGAGACTGGACTCTGTCTAGTGCAGAAGCTGATTCTGTAGGAGGGATAGATATTAAAAGAAAGAAATATGGAGGGATAGATATTAAAAGAAAGAAAGAGAAAGAAAGAAAATGGACAACTGCTCAATGGATTGAGCAGAAGCCGTTTATTAGAAGTTACAGCGGGTATTTATCCCCAAATTTTACACTGACAGTCTCACAAGTCTTTCATGTGAACACAAAGCCAGGTGGATGAGGGGCATCCCCATCTACCAGGTGTTTCCTCAGGCATGAGGAAGGACTATCCCAATTAAATCACAAGACATTTACATGAACACAAAGCCAGGTGGGTTAGGGGTGTCCCCCATCCACCAGGTATTTCCTCAAGCATGAGGAAGGGCAATCCCAAAATTATCTCACTGTTCCTCATGCTTGGTTCATACTCCTCAAAAGGAATACAACAATTTCTAACATCATAATATTCCAATGATCAATAACTTTTAAAACTTATGCATATACAACACCTAATGACTAACTTAAACCTTTATTCCTTTCTATTTTTTGTGGATTCTACCTACACTATAGAAACTCTTAATTATAGCCCAACCCAGTTCCTAAAGAATGTGGCCCAGTCAAAAGATCACATTGGGCCATTTCTGGGAACAATTGATTACAATCTCTTAACAAAATGGCTGTTCTAAAATCCTATAAATCTATTTTAACTTCTATAAAAGTTTCTAATTCCTAATCCTGATCATCAGCAATAAAGCTTCTAAAAAATAAAACCCAAATATAAACTGTAAATTGTATAAAGCCA
>NW_007252040.1:458683-484551 GCF_000164805.1 Carlito syrichta
TGAACTAACATAATTCACTGATGTAGCATAACCTATTCTACAATACTTTCTATGAATAAAATAAATTCAATTTCTATAATAAGTAGAAAAACCCTACACTAACTGTACCTAAAAACCAGTTTAAAAGAAAGCAACCTAGTCCAAAGTATGCGCCAGGCCCTTAGGAATGTGGCCCAGCCCAAAGTTCGTGCTGGGCCTTTAGGAATGTGGCCCAGTCCAAAGTTCGTGCTGGGCGCTTCTAGTAACTCTAGATAATTATCTATATTATTAAAGTTGAAACAGCACTTTATATGTATATACTAATTCTACAAATATACTTTTAAATCTTAAAAGAAGCTTGTACCGTATTAAAGGCTCCCAAATATGACCTGAGTTTGAATTATGTTAAGTTTAAAGCTGAAACCGCAGTCTGTGAGAAACGGGAACAATGGACTCCTAAAGTAAGCCATGCCTGTCGTACTCTCAGAACTTCATGCTTAGATCATCAAAGTCCCTGCTACTGGGACATGCCAAACAGCAAAGAAGGGAAGAGGAAATGGGCCATCAGCTCCTGAACTCATCCTAGTGGTCTCAGGGTCTGTAGCCAGCCTGGATCCCTAACGCTCAGGCGGGCCTCCACTGCCGGCTCCCAACACCACACATCTGACTCTCTTCCACCATTATTTTCTTGGCAAATGCTTACTTGATATTTAATAATCAGTTAGTGATCACCTTTCCAATGAAGATGTTCATTGTCAGTACAACCTTCTTCATTCCTATGACACTTCACTTGACTATCTTATTCTACTAGACTATAAGCCTTTCAAAGTCAAAGACCACATGTTAATTAATGGCTAATCCCTACAATCTGCGATAGTACCTAGGACATAGTAAAAATTAAACACATTTGTTATATCAATGAATGCTTTCTTGCATTCACAGTATAGGCTTCTAATAGAACCTGAAGACTTCCATAGTATAGACTTTCTAATAGAACCTGAATACAAGTGTAACATGATTAATTTTGCTTGCTCTATAATGTCCTATTCTCCAAAATCCAATTCCATATAAAATTATATGAGGATTTTTTTTTTTTAATTGGAGTCTCACTCTGTTGCCCAGGCTTTAGTGCAGTGACACCCTCATGGACTCCCAGGTGATCCTTCCACCTCAACCTTCCAAGTAGCCAGAACTACAGGCATGTACTACCATGCCTGGATAATTCTTTATTTATTGTAGAGACGAGGTCTCACCAAGTTGCCCAGACTGGTCTCAAATCCGTGGGTTCAGGCAATCCACTCACCTCGGCCTCTCAAAGTGCTGGAATTATAGGCTGAGTCACATAGCCCAGTCACATGAGACACTAATTATTGTGAATATACATTCAATGTGTTGAGAAAGAATATAGTAAAGAATTGAAATGTTGAGAAACACTGTTGTGTCATGGTTGAAGATATTTGTACACTGAGCTCTGACATGTGTTGATGACAATTACAAGTGACCAGAAGAAGCTACTTCTGACATAAAATCGTATTTTCATATCTATTTATATTTGGTACTTGAGAGGAGGAGAGGTGGGGAATTTGGTCACAGGATATGATGAAATTTGGAGCTTAAAAAACATTTGAGGGGGATTGGGCAAGACGGTGACAGAACCTATCAAAATGTGACAGTCTCAGCAAGAGTGAGTGGACATAAGGACAAATCTCTGTGCATGTGTGTGTGCAAGTGGATGAGCAAATGTCCAACAGAAAGAAGTCACAGGATAAAGCACCTAGGACTCCCCTGGAGAAGCAACTGCAATTTACCATTGTTCTGAATTCAGTGGTCCTCATGAGCAGGAATATTTGCCATTCTCAGGGCATCTCTTAGAAAAAGACAGTAGAAATCAGCTGTTTCTTGGTACTTGGCACCTGCCTGACCCTCACCACCACCTGGAGCAACAGGCCAGGACCTAGCAGTGGGGACGATGGAGAAAGCATGGGGAAGAAATCCAGTACTGAGCCCTGCTACGGCCAAAAGAGGGAGAGCATTTTTTTAACTTAAAAAAAATTTTTTAGCTGTTTTTGTCCACTCTTTCCATGCATATCTTTCTGTATGTGTCTTCGACTAGATATGCCCCTTTTTCTCCATCACTTTTTTTCATATGGGTGTTTTTGAGGGTGAGATTGAAAGAATCAGCATCGTGAAGATGTCCATCCTACCCATACCCATGGATGGATGGACATCTTCCATATTGAATCTGATTCAATACAATACCCATTTAATTACCATCATCATTCTTCTCAGACCTGGAAACAACAATACAGAAATACAGAAATTCAAATGGAAACATAAACGACCACAAATAGCCTAAAAAATCCTTAGCAAAAGAAACAAAGCATGAGGTAGCACACTCCCAGACTTTAAACTCTATTATAAGACTACAGTAATCCAAACAGCCTGGTATTGGTACAAAGCAGGCAAATAGACCAGTGAAATAGGATAAAGATTCTGGAAGCAAAACCTCAATTTCTCAACTAACAAATCTTCAAGAAAACCTCCACCAACAATCACTGGGGAGAGGAGAATCTATTCAGTAAATGGTGCTGAGAAAACTGGATGGCCACATGAAGAAGAATTAAACGAGGTCCCTACTTATCACCATACACAAAAATCAATTTTAAATCAAAGACATAAACATAAAATCTCAAACTATAAGAATCTTAGAAAACTCAGAGATACTCTTACAGAAATTGGAAGAAGCAACCAATTCCTGATTTTAAAAAAACCCCAGATACCCATGCCATAAAAGATAAGATAGACAAATTGGACCTCATCAAACTGAAAAGCTTCTTCAAAACAAAAGAAATTAACAAGAGAGTAGGGAGACAGCCCACAGAATGTGAAAAAATGATTTGCTAACTGTATATCTGGCAATGGCCTAACATCCAGGATCTACAAGGAACTCAAAGGTGCTGAAAGGGAAAAAAAAACAGCCCCATTAAAAAATGGCCAAAAGATATGGACAGACACTTCTCAAAAGAAGATATACGAGCAACCAACAGACACATGAAAAAATGCTTAGCCTCACTAATCATCAGAGAAATGCAAATCAAAACCACATTGAGATGCCACCTAACTCCCGTAAGAATGACCATCATTAATAAACCCAAAAAAAGCAACAAATGCTAGTGAGGATGCAGAGAAAAGGGAATACTTTTACATTGTTGCTGGGAGTGCACAATAGTTCAGCCTTCATGGAAACAATTTGGCAATTACTAAAAGAACTAGAAATTGACCTTCCATATAACCTGGCAATCCTACTTCTGAGAATATATCCAGAGAAACTCAAATCATTCTACAAAAAAGATACCTGTGTATGCATGCTTATTGTAGCACTATTCAAAATAACAAAAACATGGAACCAACTGTGCTCCTCATCAAGACTGAACTGGATAAAAAAATATGTGGCACATATATATGATGGAATATTACACAGCCATAAAAGGGACAAAATTATGGACTTTGCAGCAACTTGGATGGATTTGGAGTGTATCATACTCAGTGATATATCACAGAAACAAAGAACTGAGTACCACATGTACTCACTCATAAGTGAACCCTGAACACCTATCATAATAATAGAAAAAAGGAATTAGCTGTAGCGGGACACTGTTGAGGAGGGGTGCACATAAAATCAATAAGGGTGCCTGATCCTAATTCAGGTAAGTGAGTTCCAATGGGAGGCCCAAAACTTCACCTGTAACAAGACCACTGATATACCCAATCCTGACATGCCATTACCTACTTTCTTTTCAGGACTTTTAAAAGAGGAATTTATGAAAAAGAAGTTAAAATCCATAAATAGAATAAATGTATCCATCCCTGGTGGTCAATGAAAATCTACAAAGGAAAAAATCAAACTTTTTTATCTTTTGGCTTCTAATGCATTGATCATTGGGTCAATTCTTATAATAATTTTTTTCTTTAATGTATGTTTCATTATTATTTTTTTCTTAATTATCTCCAAAGTATCTCCATCAACTACAATCTTGCAATAATCTACAATGTATAATTTAGCCAATTGTGTGTAATCAATTATTATAAAGAAAATCTCTTTATTTTGCTTAGTGCTAAATTTATCTCTTTATATACATTGATTTATTCAGAAAATATGTAAAGCCATTATGCACATAGAAGGTATATTCCCTAAATGCTATTGATAACTGCTTTGTTAGTTGATCCTCTCCCCCACCCCCCTGTTTTTCTTTTGTAGAGACAGTGTCTCACTATGTTGCCCAGGTTGGTCTTGAACTTCTGGCCTCAAGTGATCCGGCCACCATGGCTTCCCAAAGCACAAGGATTACAGATATGAGCCACCATGCCCAGTCTAGTAGCCCATATTTGATGATAAATAATTCTCAGAATAAAAGTCTCTGATGCTTTCATTGTAGTGATGTGACTTTGATATCCAGCAGACACTGGGATTTAGTTGAGTCTTATGACTTGAAATGGGCTTTGATGAAGTGGTTAACCTTATGTTTATTTCTTAATTATTCAGAGCCCTTGTTTTACTAGATAATTTATCTTGCAGCTAGTTCTAATTCCAGTAGGGTGAGAATGCTCCAGGTGAATGAGAAAAAGTCCACTGCACTTCAAAGTTCAGTAGTTTGCTTCATCTTGTGGTTCTTCGTTTTCTAAGTGGTTTTGATAAATGTCATTGCCCTGGAAACATAAATCTGCAATATAGCAAGAACCTGGTGTATCTTGTGACATTTATCTACTATTTGTGGCATTGCCTCTTTGAAAGTATTCTTTCCTAATTGTTTTCTTTTTCGTATCATGTTTCTGTCAATATCTATAAATTATACTTGACTGAAGCAAAATTTTTACATTGTTTCTTTATTCTTATTATTCCTTCCATAATGAAAAGTGAAATTGGAGGTCATGAAGGTTTGAAACTTGTTGTATTAAAATTCAGGTTATAAAATATGTTTTAAATGGAAAATTCAAGTATACTCTCAGCTTGAGGATTAAGATAGCAAATAACCTAAACTGTGGGTCACTATTTGGTAGCTCTTCAATTTGATGAATATTTGCTGTTCTCGCCAATATTTCTAAGGTTATATGTACTGTGCATGAGGTAATCTGATAAGAATCCTATTTACATATGTTCATATTACCTATTTTTTCAGATTAGCAATAGATTTGTATTTTAACAATATAAAATAACCAACATTTGCCAGAATTGATTCTTTGATCAGTTTGATTGCATTAGATGCAAATAAAAGTTTACTTTATTCAAATCACCTGACACAAAAGACAAATTATATACTCATGTAAATGTGTGTCCTGAGATAAGGCTTCAGACAAGATGCTATCTAGTAGCTCAATGATGTTACCAAACACGTGGTTTGTTTCCATCTCTTTACTCTTTCTTCCCTCAATTTTGCCTTATCTTAGTGGTAGTTACACTTGGAGGGCAAAGATAATGATCAGAAATTTTCAGGACTACATGTTTACTGGTTCATAATCAGCGGGAATGAGATTGTTAGTCTGTTCCAGAATTGCCAACAATATATGAAAGGTTTATCCTGACAAAAGATTTAGGTGTGTCTGCACAACTGAATCACAGTTTATGGGATTATAATGAGTTGATTGGTATACGCTTGTATCGCTCCTTTCCTAATCTAGCCAAGAAATGTGATAGACTATCTAACCAATCAATTTTCACCATTGAAAACAAAATATATTATCAGTCCCATAAAAGTCTCAAGACTGATAACAATGATAGAGTTATTGCATTTAAAACAATCAAATCAGAATATTGTTTACCAAAAGAAAATATGAATAGAGTGGCAACACCACCAATGCTTATCATAACATTCATTCTTAAAAATGATTTTATTTGAAAATAGAAATGATTTTTCAAGTGTTTTAAAATGATTTATATCCAAATAGAGCCTGTGAATCCCCAAACAATATTTCCCCTATATTCATCTTTCTATCTGCCAGAGAACGTAATTTCTATATAGCAAGGCAGGATTTCACTTAAGAAAGCAAAGAGTATGTGATAATTTCTTGCTTCCTTCTTAAGATGTATTTAAATTTTAAAGCTTACAGAAAAAACTGAAATTTAGTTAATTTCATGTTAATTTTTAGGAATCATAAATTTCTTAATGATTAATACTGACGAACATCAATCTGTAAGGAATTTTTAAAATGTAATTTAGAAGTTTACCTTCAATTTTAGAAGCATTGAAGCTTAATGACATCTTTGAATGTAAAATATTATTACAAAATGACATAAAA
This sequence comes from Carlito syrichta, assembly GCF_000164805.1. Classification (NCBI taxonomy): domain Eukaryota; kingdom Metazoa; phylum Chordata; class Mammalia; order Primates; family Tarsiidae; genus Carlito; species Carlito syrichta. The sequence continues at coordinate 464,957 of NW_007252040.1, forward strand.
TAATTATGAAAAAAAAGAAACTATTGGGGTAGCTCTGCACTCGTCTTTCTCACTAACTGTAGTCCACAGCCAATACCTTCAAACTTCTCATCTAATATGTGCCTGCATAGCAACCTCTGTTTCTCTAATTCATGACAGTATTTATGGGAAAATAAATTTCTAAATTTCTTGTGTTGTCTCCTTTATTACATTGGAGATAAGTAATAGAAAACTTTAGATAAAGGAAGTAAATTTATAGCTAATCACATTTAATAAACATAAATTAAATTCATGTAAACATATGCTTGATCCAATCTTTTTTTATTTTTATTTTTTGAGTTGGGGTCTCACTCTGTCACTGGCCAAAGTGCAATGGAATATTCACAGCTCACTACAACTTCAATCTCCTCAACTCAAACAATCTTCCTGCCTCAGTCACCTGAATAGCTGGAACTACAAACACTTGCCACCATGCTTGGCTATTTTTTTCTTTTTTTGTAGAGATAAGATCTTGCTATGTTGCCTAGACTGGACTCGAATTCCTGGGCTCCAGCAGACTTCCTGCCTGGGCTTCCCAAAGTGCTGGGATTAGAGGCAGGAAACATCATCCCTGGTCAGTCTTTTGTTTAATAATAATGCTTTCTATCTGAGGTGACATTTTATGATTATGTAATTAAATATGTATAGTTATATGGAAAATTCTGAGTATAAAAAATAATTTTTAAATAACTTCAATTCTACTACCCAGAGCTACATCTGCAAAATATTGTATTATTCTTCTCCTCCTCATGTCTTTTCAAGTTCTCCAGCTGAATGAATAGAATAATAAATAAATATATAAGTGTCTATAGAGTCTGGTGATGTAAAGTGAGGAGTTGTCTTATGGGAAAGGATACTAGAGTTGTACTTCAATTTTCCTAACTTCAAACTTCACCAGTTGCCTAGTGCACAATATCTAAAGAACTGCAAAAAACTCTCTTCTAGATGCTTTTTATATTTTTCTATCACAGCCTATAGGAACTGGATGAAGAACTGTTTTCTTTCACCACTTTACCCATTCTGCTCTTTCAGGCTATTGGCCTTGGGTTGTAGTTTTGTTAAAGCTGTGGTTTGTTCAATATATATTTGAGTACTTACTTTATGTTAGGCACTATTCTAGACTTTGGACATACCTTGGTGAGTAAAATACACATGGTCTATATTTTTGCAGTCAGCATTAAAGACACATTGAATCCTTTTATAGAAATTAAAGGTAGAAGAAGAAATGGATACAATTAACAGCAAGACCAAACCTGTATGAAGTACTTAAGTCTTCCCTGAGTTCTTTACATAGAGTGGGACTTTAATGAGGCAGATAATGGTTGTATATGTGCATAGTGTGTGGGTGAGGAGGCCAATAATACATGATTTAAATAAAGTAGTCATGTATACAAACATCTAGAAAGAACAAAAGAGAGGAAAAATTGGGTTAGGTGGAATGTATCTTATGAAGAAATATGCAAGAGATAAACATGATTTATCTCATTGGACCATACAATATTATGGACATTGTTAATGATCTGGGGTTTACTCTAATGAAGAGAAAGAATAAATAGAGCATTTTAGATAGTGGAGTGAAATACTCACTATTACTTTTTTTTAAAGTCCCTAATTTAAGTATAGAGTATTTTCTTGAAAGAGAAAAAAAAAATGACTATATTAAGTTTATCTAGACTAATGGTACAATAATAAAGGTAAATAATAATATTAATAAGGGATAAGATTATCAAAGAAATACAGAGAAATTAATGGGCTCACAAGATATTTAGACAAAGAAATAAATGCTTGAGTGATTGATTAAATCTAGGGGTAAGAATGAACAAAAAGTCAAATGCAAATTCCATGTACACCAGGAGTAAAATATTTGTTGAGTTATTTGCTGGGCTAGCAAACACTAGATAAGAAGCAAGTTGGGGGAGGGTGGGGAATCACCATTTACATTGTAGACGTGGGGAAGTCGGGAAGATGGCAGCTGAATCATTCGAACTATGCGAGTCCCGGTGTGAGTGAGTGAGTGTATGAAAATTTTGTGTACATACTGGTGAGTGAGTGGGCATGAGTGGCTGACTGAATGAGGACTAGGGAGTTAACGGCCTGGGCTCTCCAGGTGTAGTGGCTGGTGCTACAGCTACTGGACTTGGACCCTAGCGATTCCCAGGACACAGAAACCAAGTGCCACCTTTTTCCCTTCCTGGGAAGAAAATGCTGGGAGAGACTGACTAAGAGGGGGCTCATGAGCAAGTGGCCAGGGCCTGGTGCAACAGCTGGTATCGCAGCTTCTCTGCTTGGTCCCTGGCTCTTCCCAGGTCACAGAAGCCCAGTGCCATTTTTTTTAAAGGACAAAAGTTTTCCTGTGAAGAAGTGGTGGGGAGAGTCTACTGCCCCAGGCTCTGCCTCACCACTGCAGCAGGAGAGATTTCTGGCTCCAGACTTTGCCTCATCACTTCAGTACCTGGCCAGGCACTGGCAGCAGGGGCTACAGAGGGAATCCAGAGGCAGAGTCCCATGGAAGAGGACAAGGGAGGCACCCCACCATCATCTTGAAGGCAAGGCAGGAAAATGCTCTGACTTGCTCATCACAGAGCAACAGACCTGATCTCTGTGACTGATGGATCAACTACTTAGAGGTTGATCATGAGCCAGAGGGAATATCCTGAAAACACAAACTTTGGAGGAACCTGACAAGTGCTGATTCCCAAGTACCCCACCCCCTACCCTGATACAGCCACAGGACAAAAGGTGTGGCCAGAAAATGATAAAGAAGGACTCCAGGGAGATCAGTGGTAAACCTGGGGCTGACCCAAACCCCCTCCTCTCCAGCAATCCTTTGAATGTCAGACCCACACAGCTGGGCCACAGCTGAGAGGGATAAACCCAGGCAGAGCCTGGACATCAGTCATAATAGAAGACTTCCATTCCAGGATAGGCTTGACTAAGACACTCCTCATGAGAATATACCTGGGGAAGAGACAATCCCACACCTCCCACTGGAGGAGATCTCCCTGATCCTAGGAGAGTGAGAGGGGAGGACTGCAGCCCCATCCACCTCCACTGCTCCTCCTTCTTCCCTGCTTCAGACACTGGGGAGAGAGTGAAAGAGGTGGAAGTGCTGCAGAAGAGACCAGATTAGAGGAACAATTACAGAGCCTGCCACAAGAGGGCAGGTTTTTTTTTTAACTTTTAAAAATATTTTGCCTGCTTGTTTGTTATTTCCATCTATTTTAAAAAATATTTTTCCTTTGTGCATGAATATGTATGTGAGGGTTTCATCTGCATCCCTCCAATTTTTTTTTCTTTTTCTGTTTCTTCTTTTGCTTGTTATTTTCAGTTTATGCATGTATGTGAATGATTGAGTGTTCATCTTTCAATTTTGTTGTTGTTGTTGGTTTATTTTTGCTCCTTTGTTCTTCTGGGGTTTTTTAATTTTTATTTTTTATAGTTTAAGATGAGTGTCAATATATGTGTGAGGGTTCAGTCTGAATTTTTTTTTTTTAATTTCCCCAGTCTTTCTGTTATTCTTCTCCATTCACTTTGGGCTAGGCATGTGTGTGTTCAGTTTTATTAGTTTTCTGTTGTAGTTTGCTTTGTTTCACTTTGTTGTTATTTCAGATTGCTTTGGGGATTGTATGTATGTCTGTGTGTGTCTGTGTGTGCATGTGTGTGTGTATGTGTGTGTGTGTGAGAGAAAAATTGTTTTTTGAGTTGGTTTCTGCTTTGCATCATCATATACAGTGGTGATGGGGAGTGGGTCTCAAGGAACACACGTGCACATTCTCAGACAATAGTGGAATAAAAATAAATATCAACACCAACAACATTTCCCCAAAGCCCACAAACACATGGACATTAAACAACATGATACTGAGCAACTACTGGGTCAAAACTTAAATCAAAACAGAAATTTAAAGATTCCTGGAAGCAAATGAAAATGAAAAAACATCTTACCAAAACCTCTGGAATGCCATGAAATCAGTTCTAAGAGAGGAATTTATATCTCTATGAGTAAACATCAAGAAATAAGAGATACAAGTTGAAAGCCTAATAAATTACCTACGGAAGCTGGAAAGAGAAGACCACCAAAACCCCAACTTTAGCAGAAGATTCCAAAAATGCTGAAGACCAGATAGCTTCTTGGAAGGAGAATGAGGAGACACCTTTCCCTTTGTCCCTACTATGAGATTAAAACCTGAAGTTGACCTGAACTAGGGATATGGAGAATAATCAGTGGCAAATCACGTTCAAAATTATGTTTTCTATATTGGAAAAGACATTCAAAACAGGTGCTGTGTTTGCAAATTAGAGACTGCCTATTACTTCAGATGGAGAGGGTACCATTGCTCTCATATTTTATCCAGTGGCTAGAGAAAATCTTCATTACTGAATAAAATATAAAGAAATAAAAAATTACAAAATGACATTTTTATGATGACAAAAATTGTATATATTCAACATAGCACATAAATGCATTATAGAGAAATTATAAATTAAGAGAAAATTTTAAAGTTCCTTGAAACCAACAAGAATGGAAATACATATGCCAAAATTTATGGAATACAGTAAAAGAAGATTTAACAGGAAAGGTTATAGTAATAAGCACCTACTTCAAAACAAGAAAAAAAAAAGATTTCCAATTAACAATCTAACCATGCACCTTAAGAAACTAGAAAACCAAGAGCAAACTAAACCCATCACTAGAAGGAAGGAAATAATAAAGTTTACAGCATAAATAAACAAAATGGACTCAAAATAATTCAAAAAAATCAACAAAATTATGTGGTTTTTTTTTTCAAAAAAGCAAAACAGAAAATGAACATTACAGGTCTGTCAGTGACCAGCACTGACCAAGGGTGGGTTAGGACCCGCACCGGAGAATCAGGAGATGACGAGAAGACCACTCGGAGGCAGTTCTTCTGGGAACAGTCTGATCAGGACTGGAGCCGATTTTATTCAAACCTTTTCCAACTTATATACCATTTTCTATACCCTCCAGCAGTGTGATAATTATTTACTGGGGGTGTACAAATTCCATGATGTATATTGCGGTTTACAAATTATGCATCACAAGACCATCACGAGACTTGCAAGTTCCAAGCAGACAATTCAAACTCCATGATGCCTGACGTGCTTCACAAAACTCACATCAAGGTCACAGGTGCACAATTTCAATTGTTCAAATGTCTTCCATAGTGTTCAATAAATCATTCATATTATACTCTTTGTTCTAAACCCTGATTAATACAAAAACTTTTCTGAGTTAACTCTAGGTTCAATCCAAGTTCACTGACTCCAAATATTTTTAACGATTAATATTATCAACTTAACACTATACTATAATCTATAAGTTTACTTAAATGACTTAGCTGTTCTATTAACCTATTATGATTCAACGTAGTGTCCTGTAATTCTATAACAATTAATTCAAATCTCATTCCTTACCATGACTTATATGAGTCTCATAAACCTAAACTTTAATTTTTATATGATCTAGTGATTGGACTTTAACCCAAAACTTAAATCTTTTTTCCTAGTACATTAATACATGGCTACGTGTAAAATTTCCTATTGTTATATTAGAAGCAAAAACAGCACTGTTGGGAAAATTTTGGTATACTTAAATTGGCCTACAGGAACAGGAACTAAAGTCATAATCTGAGAAAAGGAAACTTAGAAGCTCAAACAAAACTTAAAAGTTTTCTATGAATGCTTATTACTGTTTAAATCTTTTCGATGGAAATTGTATCGTCTTAAATGTATGTTTTATCCAAACAAGTCTATTCTAAAAATCAAATAGTAGCTGTCACACTCTTGGATAATGGTCTGCACGGTTACCATGACAATGACCTTGGGCTGAAGCAAACAGAGTTCCGGCATGTAACAAAACTAGAAAAAACGTCCTGCCTGGCTAGGGGCAGGGCAATAAAACTATTATGATAATTTAGTTTCTAATCTTAATCCTAGGAGAAACTGCCTTTGGGAACAAGAGCTGACTAACCAGTCTACAAGGAAATAGAAGTAAAAAAATATCTAGAAAGAAGTACAACTTAGAAGGGACAAGGTCATATAAAATAATTCTTACTGTGCAACTTTCCATCAGATGTATAGAGATTTACTTATAACTTTTACTGCCATGTATGCTCACTGGTCACTAATCACACGCCAATATTATAGGTATAACTGATATCCTATGTCAGAGGTGATCTTCCAGATGGGCCTTTACAGGCCTCAGCCATGTAGCTATAGATGTTGGCTCCCAACACAGGTCAATTTTGATGATGAACATAGATACAAAAATTATCAACAAGTAACAACTAGTAAATTGAATTCAATAACACTTTAGAAAGGTCACTCACAAAAGTCAAGTGAGATTCATCTCAAGGATGCAAAATGAATTCAACATACACAAATTAGTACATGTGAGACACCACTTAAAAAAAAAGAAAGACAAAAACCCCATGATTGTTACAATAGTTACAGAAAAAAGCATTTGGCAGAAGTCATCATTTCTTTGTGATAAAAATTATCAACAAATTTATAGAAATAACATACCTCAACACAATAAAAGTCATATATGACAAAGTCACAGATAACATAATACTGAATAAGGAAAAGTTCAAACTTTTTCTTCTGAGTTCTAGATCAAAACAAGCATAGCCACTTCCATTTCTTTTATTCAACATGGTACTGAAAGTCCTAATCTGAGTAGTTTGGCAAGAGAGAGAAATAAAAAGCATTCAAATAAGAAAGAACAAAGACAACCTGTCCCTGTTGGTAGATATCATAATCTGATTTACAGAAAATCCTAAAGATTCCACCAAAACAACTGGTAAACAGACTATTAACTTGAACTAATAAATAAACTTAATAAAGTAGCAGGATATGAGACCAATATAAAAATTAATAACATTTCTACATACTAATAAAAAGCTATCTAGAAAAGAAATCAAGAAAATAATTTAATTTACAACAACTAAAAAAAAAGCTAAAGATAAATTTAGCCAAAGAGGTTAAAGAGCATCAAGAAAACTATAAAATATTGATTAAAAAAACTGAAGAAGACACTAATCAATGGAAAATACCCCATGTTCATGGATTGACATAATTAATGTTGTTAAAATGTCTATATTATTTAAATTGATCTAAAGATTCAGTGGAATCACTATCAAAACACCAGTGACATTCCCCATATAAATAGAAAAAAAATCCTAAAATTCATATGAAACCACAAAAGAGTTCAAATAGCCAAAGCAATGTTGAGCAAGAAAAAAGCTGGAAGAATCACACTACCTGACTTCAAAATATACTACAAAGCTATAGTAACCAAACAGCAGGGCATTAGCTTGAAAATACACACCAATGTTACAGAATAGCAAGCCATGAAAAACACACATTGGGGAAAAATCAGTCTTTTAATAAATGGAGTTTATAAAATTGAATATTCACATGCAGAAAAATGAGATAAACTTTTACCTCTTATCATATAAAAACTAAACTCAAAATTAATTAAATACTTAAATGTAAGCCCCCAAACTATGAAACTACTGAAGGAAATAGAGGTAAAATGCTCTACACTTTGAACTGGGCAAATATCTTAAAATAAACCCTCAAAATCACAGGCAACTAAAACAAAAATAGACAAATGGGATTACATCAAAATCAAAAGCTTATGCACTGCAAAGGAAATAGCTAAGAATGAAGAGCCAACCTACAGAACAGGAAATAAATATTTTCAAACTGTACAACTTACAAAGGGTAAATATCTAGAATGTATAATAAATTTAAACAACTCAACAGTCAAAAAACAACCCAATTTAAAACTGGAAAGAAGGATGCTAATAGACATGCCTCAAAAAAGACATATAAAAAGCAAACAGGTACATGAAAAAAAATGCTCCATATAACTAATCATCAGGGTAATGCAAATCAAAACCACAATGAGATACCACCTCACTCTAATTAGAATGATTGTTACCAAGAAACAAAGTGAAACCAGTGTTGGCGAGGACAGAACACCTACATATGTTGACTGGATTATAAATTAGTACGGCTGCTATAGAAAGCCATATTGTGATTCTTGAAAAAACTAAAAATGAGACTACCATATGATCCAGCAATCCTACTACTGGATATATATCCAAAGGAAATGAAATCATTAAGTCAAAGAGGTATTTATGTCCCTATGTTTATTTCATTACGGTTTACAACAGCCAAGATATGGTATCAATGTAAATGTCCATTAATGGATAAAGCAAATTTAGCATATATACATGATGGAATACTATTCAGCCAAAAAAATGAAGCCCTTCTATTTGTGAAAACATGGATGGATCTGGAGGACATCTTATTAAGTGAAATAAGCCATGCACAAAAGACAAATATTGTGTGATCTCACATGCTACCTAATGAAAAGGAAAGATAGCTGATATCATGACAATAGAGAGTAGAACAATTGTTACCAGACTGGGCAGATGAGAGGTCAAGGGAGGATGGGGAGTGGTATATAGTTACAATAAACAGGAAGACTAAATTCTGGTGTGCTATTGCACAGTAGGGCGATGATGGTTAGCAGTAAGATATTGTATGTTACAAAATAGCTTGAAAAAGGTGCTTTTGAATGTGCTCACCACAAAAAAATGATAAATGTGTGAGTTGTTAGATACACTAAATACCCTGATTTGATTATTATGCATCAAGACAACAAATAGTCCCCCATAAATATGTACAATTACAATGTGTCAGTTAAAATGAATAACAATAATAATATACACATATAAAAATAAACATTAGTAGAAGAAAGAAAAAATTAGATATTGCTCAGTCAAATTAGACAGGATATAGAATTGTAGAAACAGTCAATTCTAAGGAAAGTCCAGTTAAGGGAGAGCACCACTCACTGGAATAGAGAATGATTTTAAACTGGATCTTAAAGAGATTTAGTTTTAGTCTAGAAAAGAGAAAATAAGAAACTTAATGGAGAAATATTGCAACTAAATGTGGCCATGCTGAAGTGGACAAGGATGATTGCAGTCACTAGTTTGATAATCTGAGAAATGGGCTACTATACTAAAGACATAGGTTGGAGTAAAAACTTGAAATTGTTCAAATGTTAACCTAAAGGGTCTGGACATTTTCTTATAGAAAATGGAAAATTATTTCAGTTTTTGAAAAGAGAAATGGCCTGAGGGTGTATGAAGAAAGTAAAATTTTAGGGTTGCCTTGTGCTATATAAAAATATAGAACACACACAAACAATCAATGCCTTACAACTCTAGGCATATTCAGTGCCATTGAGGTCACTATATTTTGCATCCATACTTGCAAAGATTTCTGTCCTCCCTGACAAATGGAGGAATCCTGTGACCATTTCCATGAAAACCAGGTATTTTATTTATCCTAACTTCCAAATGATGAAATTGGGACAGAAGAGATGTGCACGATGTCATCAAGGTACACAGATAAAACAGCAATTCTCAACCTATCTTTTGTATTTGAGTAGCATTTTAGTATGAGAAAAATTGAGGTTGTGCTTGGAGAAATTACATGAGCTAAAATGCCACGAAAGCATTCACAATCCTATAAAACTATTTAGAATTATCCTATTATTCAATTTGTCATTCTGACATCTGTGAAATCATGTTGCCTTCCCCCACCCCCATACCATGGGGAGGTAAAGTTCTCAAACATCTTTCTTTACTGCCAACTTGATGTTAAAGTATGTCTTAATTCTCATTTGCACAAGTGGTTTCTGGATTACAGCATGCCTTTTGACTCACTTAACAATGAGATTTTCATGGGAGACATTGTTATAAAATATATCTTCAGTTGTTACAAAAACACATTTCATTTGTTGATCAAAATTTGCCAGTAAAAGCTGTTAAAGGTTTGTGACGTACCATCATGCCTACATTATGCTGGCTGTGTTCCCTTAAGTTAATATACATATTATTTAATATGTAAATATGCATACCATAACTTTAAGATAATTTTCTTAAATTCATGTGAGAAATTGTGACTATTATATGCAAATCATAATTTTTAAATGTGTGATTTATTTTATTTTAAAAAGCTACCCCATTTTAAAGGATATGAACCTGTAAATCAGAGAGATTTCGATTTAATCCTGCATTCCTGTTGCTAACTGAGTTTCCTGGAGCCAGTTAATAACCAATTTGAGCCTCACTTGGACTGATTACAAAATGAGAGGGCTCATAACTGCCTGTCAGAATTATGGCCAATATGAAAAATAAAATATGTAAAACTCTTGCCTTATGTTTTGACAGTATCATTCAGTGATGACAGAGTGAGGGGTAAGCATTTCCCTCATTGAAAAGATTTTCCCTAGTTCCTTGGTGCTTTAACATCAGAGAACACCTCAGAGAGTGCCTGGATATCAATCAAATAGTACAATAAGATTCATAGTACAATAAGATTTATGATATACATGGAAGTTAGAGGATATTTAGTGACACTCAAATATGTGGGACAATTTTACTAAATAAGATGAATTATTATATCTCATGAGTTTTCCTTTTTCTAACTCCTTAAGAAAAAAATTCAGATCATTAAAAAAGAAAAAGGATCTTAAGATTATCCATTTGGTGTCCATCCTACCCAAGGCAATCTACAGATTTAATGCAATACCTATTACATTACCAGCAGCATTCTTCTCAGAACTGGAAATGACAATACAGGAGTTCATATGGATATATAAACGACCATGAATAGCCAAAACAATACTCAACAACAACAACAAAAACCAAAAACAAGAGTATCACACTCCCAGACTTTAAACTTTATTATAAAGTTACAATGATCAAAACAGCCTGATATTAGTACAAGAACGGGTATATAGACCAATAGAACAGGATAGAGATTTCAGAAGCCAAACCTCAATTTCTCAACCAGCTCATCTTCAACAAAATCGCCACCACCAATGACTGGGGAGAGGAGAACCTATTCAGTAAATGATGCAGGGAAAACTGACTGACCACATGCAGAAGATTAAAACAAGATCCCTACCTATCATCATACACAAAAATCACCTCTAAATGGACCAAAGACCTAAAAGCAAAACCTCAAACTGTAAGAACCTTAGAAAATGCAGGCGACACCCTTATGGAAATTGGAACTGACAACCAATTCCTGATCAAAACCCCAAGCTCCCATGCCATAAAAGATAAGAGACAAGTGGGACGTCATCAAACTGACAAGCTTTTGCAAAGCCAAAGAAGCCATCAAGAGAGCAGGGATATAGCACACAGACTGGGAAAAAATATTTGCCAACTATATGTCTGACAAAGGCCTAACATCTAGGATCTACAAGGAACTCAAACATGCCAAAAAGAAAAAAAAAAACAGCCCCATCACAAAGTGGGCAAAAGATATGAATAGACACTTCTCAAAAGAAGACATATGAGCAACCAACAGATACATGAAAAGATGCTCAACCTCATTAGTCATTAAATAAATGCAAATTAAAACTACACTGAGATATCACCTAACTCCAGTCAGGATGGCTATCTTCAGTAACTCAAAAAACAACAGATGCTGGAGAGGATGCGGTGAAAAGGGAAGACTTCTACACTGTTGGTGGGAATGCAAACTAGTATAACCTATGTGGAAAACAGTGTGGCAATTCCTAAAAGATCTAAAAATTGCTTTTCCATATGACTCTGCAATCCCCCTACTGAGAAAATACCCGGAAGAACTCAAATCACTCTATAAAAAAGATATCTGCAAACTTATGTTTATCACAGCATTGTTCACAGTAGCAAGAACAAGGAACCAACCATACTGCCCATCCAAGGAGGACTGGATTAAAAAAAATTTATGGTACATATACATGATAGAATATTATGCAGCCATAAAGAAGAACAAAATCATGAACGATACAGCAACCTGGATGGACTTATAGTCTATAATACTGAGTGATATTTCACAGTAACAAAGAACTGAGTATCACATGTTCTCACTCATAAGCGAGGCTTGAACAATTATTATAATACTATGAAAAAAGGATTGGAAGTAGCAGAGAACTGCCAGAATGGGGTGGGGAAGTGGGATTGCCAGTTGTGGGAAACTGCCTGGAGAAGGGGGTGCACACCTAATCAGCAAGGGTACCTACATAATGAACGTTTGTATACCTAACCCTGAATTTTACCCCACATTTTAAAAATAAAAAAATTAAAAGTTAAATAAAAGCTTATACCTTTGGAAAAATCACTTGCTAATTTCTACATTGCATGTAAATTTTGGTAAGTGTAAATTGAAATCTCCTTAAAAGAGTATTTTTAGTGTAATATCTTCTATACAATTTCTTTAAATTATTGGACGGAAAAATATGAACTATTTTACCTTGACTCTCTAGCTATGATATCATTTTCAGTCATATATAAAAATCAAGGTATTTTCCATTTTCACTCTGTTAAGATCAGTTTAACAACTATTGTCCCATATTATAACAAGAAAAGTTTAAGAAATGATGACTTTTGTGAATTACTATTGGTTTGGCATGAGTATCAAAGTAAAAAAAAAGTATGTAGAATAATCATAACCATGCTTTTCAAAATTTGAATGTATTATTTGATAAAATAGAAGAGTTTTAGATTTTTAAGTTTATGGCTCCAATGTTATGACAAATGGATAATGTTAAGCCAATAGTAATGTTCAGATGTTCTATATTAGCCTAACTTGGAAAATAAACTTTGTTTTTCCATCTTCTTTTGAGATATCATTGAAGTTGTCTTCTAAATATCACAGAGAACTCCTTCCTCCATTATGAAATACGCAGAATGATGACCAGAAAGTGCCCGGGATGCTTATCTAAAATTATAAGTCCTTGTTACCTGAAGAATGAGTTCAAAATTGGGTTTTGTTAGTTAATAATTATATGACTCTGGGTAAGATAAAACTATTCCAACCGTCATTTTTCTAATTTGAAATATGAAAATAGTATAATAAGTGTATTGAGATAAAAATCAAATTTAATAATGCATTCCTTTGTAATTCATTAGGCATTCTTCATGTACGATTTGCTTATATTTCAGACAGCAATAATTTTTCCAATATATCTTGCTGTATGCCAATTACATGACGAATATCATTAATCTGAACAAAAATTCTTTTCAAAATGTTCATAGCATTGTTCTTCCATGCATATAAGAAGCAATAAACTCCAAGATTATATGATGTGTTTGATGCTTTATACTTTGTTACCATGATAATATTTAGTGTAATGATGTTATATATAATGTTTATTTTTGTCACTACTTTGTTCGCATCTATTATGGGCAACTATGTGCCCTTGCAAAATAGAATATTTACCTTTATTACTTTTAATAAAACACACAAATGTGTCCTTCTTGATACTTTCCTTTTAAAAATGGTCTACTGATTCTACATTATCAAAGATGAGAAATTTAGTATACTTAAAAAACTTTTTCCCATATTACCAAATTTTTAGTTATGTTTAACTTTTAATTATTACCCTTTAAATGTAAGCAATGTATTACCTGTATCTTTATTTATTAGCTTTAAAGAATATTATATCACTTACACTCTCAAGATGAGGAAATGAACACATATACTTAGCCTCCAAATATTTTCCTCTGTCTTCTCATTTATACCAAGTACAGTAATACCTTTAAAAGTAAAATATAATCACATTTAAATTTTGTTCTATAGCTAAAATAAAATTTCCTGACTTCATTTTAATGTTATTCTAAAAATACAAAATCTGTTAATGATAATTATAGCATTATAGAATATTATCATTGAAGAATGAATAATTCCATCTGTAGATATGAACATTGGAGCTATAGATAAGAGTATATTTTCAATATCTCTAAACCTGTGCCTTTTATTTTAGAATTTTATTAACATCCAAGACAAATACTATTAAATTGCTTGTATATTATAAAGTGATTATAATCATGCTGTACAAATTTGTTTTTCCCCTTATATTTGAATCAGTTTTTTATACAATATTTTTTCTCTAGAGTTTTTACACTTGTCCCATTTATTTTTTTTATAATTATTAAGTAAAGAATATACCTTCATTTTATTCTTCTCTTCTAACTTCTTACCAACACTATATGACAGTGGATATTTTGTTACTTCCTAAAGACATTCTTAGACTCCTGTGTTTCCTTATTATAAACATAAATCACACTGATAGCATCATATACACATTTGTCATCTTGGAGTTTTTCCATTTTGCTTTCCTGAGCTAGAATTTTGTTTTCCACTTTTCCTGGAATACCATTATCCTCTCCAGGGTATTTTAATGACTAGAGTCATGATATATATATATATCCCACCCCCCCAGAAAATGTTCAAGGGAGGTTTTCGGAGTACTTGCATCCTAATATTTATATCCGTCTTTCTAGCATTCATCTATCTTTGTCATATACCTATCTTTATTTTCGTTTTCTCTTGTTAACATATGGAAGTTTTACTGGCTAGAGCATTCTATTGCTAAGGTCTTTGATTAATGTCTTCCAGCATACAATGCTGCTGCAGAGAAGTATGGTACTAATTGAGTGCTTTCTGTTGAATGGCATCCTAGGTCCATTTAGTGATATCCTTGTCACTGTTCCTCTTCTCCAGAATCCACAGCGTTTTCATTTTCATCCTAAAATATTAAGATTTGATGGCAATATTTTTAATGTGACTCTTTTAAACATTTTCTGGCTTGTACTCTTATTCCTGAGAAATTCTAATAAATTTTACTATTTCTGAGGAATTTTATTCTAATATGTCTTGGTTATTCCTTAACATCTTTGTTTTGTTATTTTATTTCTGAAATGTCTACTATATGGATCTTCTATTGTTTTTTGTCTTGATATTTTTGTTTCCTTCTTTTACTCTAATTATTATTTTTCTCAAGTGCTGGTGGTTATTTGGTCTATCTTGTCTTTTTGGGCTACTTTCTTTCTACAAATGTCTATGACTCTTAGTTGACACTACATATTAATAATATTAATGAATAATAGTCAATGGTAATAAATACAAATGTTGGAGATTTTCTCTGAAGATTCATCAGCCTCTTTCTCCACCCCCAAAAGTTATTGTTCTTGAATTGGGGGACTGATTGCCAATTCTGTGTACATAGTCTGGCAAACCTCACCTTCGAATGGGCAGTCTGTGGAGTGGTTGGGACCAGGAGACAGTAATCTCATGCAGATGCTTTAACATTTTTAAATAAAATTTTTAAGTTTTCATTCTTATGTTAATAAATATTTGTTATATTCCCTTTCAAAGAAAAATTCTTGTTCAAAGAAGTATAAAATCTGAGCCCCCATTATGATTGTATTTTCTAAAAATAATTATCTAAATCTGAGCACAAATAAGGCTTCTTCTGTATCTTAGATTCTTAGGAAGACAGCAGCAGTTTGTTAGAAATCTGTTTCAACTTATGGTAATTCATAAATATTGAACACCACAAGTCACATTGGCATTAGAGGCCTTTCCACCCTGCAGAGATAAATGGGCTATAATAGATCTTAGATGCCTTGGTGTGTCAGATACAATCTCATGAGAAAATCATCTATCATACTCAAGAACTCTGTGGATCAATAATTCAGGCAAGGCATGGCAGAGACAACTTCTCTCTGCCACACTGTACCTGGGGTCTCAGATAGAAGACACAAAACCTGAGACTTAGAATCATTTATGGGGATATCCCCTCATGTATCTAGAGGTTTATGCAGGTTAACAGCCAGCAGCCTCAATTATTCTCCATGTGGTTTCTCTAAATGTGCTGTGGAGGACAAGGTCCAAGGGAAAACATGCAAAGAGAAAACTATATCACCTTTTGTGTCCTAGCTTCAGAAATCACATAGCATCATCTCTGTCATATGATAATAATTGAAGGCAGAAGCAAAAATTAGTTTAGACTCCACCCTTTGACAGAGAGTGTCAAAACTCCAGAAGAGAATGTGGCTCTGAAATATTGTTGCCATCTTTGTAAGCATAATCTGCCACTGTCTACCCACTTTCCACAACAATCCCCATGTCTTCAACATGAGTATACATCTCAGGCTGGAGATCCCATTCTGTGATATAGACCAGGTCCAGGTACAAAAAATCCTTCTCAGTTGCAGTTCTTCAAGTATGGTGACTCAATTCTGACAACCTGTGTCTAAAGAGATGAGTCATCTGCCACTCACACAGTCAATCTACAGTGATGGAAGCAGCATTGGAGAGCCAACCACTATAGAGCTTTCTGTTTACAAAAAAGGAAATTGTGCTACATACAGCAGTCTTTAGTTCATAGCAAATTTGAAATTTAGTCGTACTGATAATGCTAGTTTCTTTTTTAAATTTTTTATTTTAAAGATGTGGGGTACAATTCAGGGTTAGATATACAAATGGTCATCGTACAGGTAAAGTTTAGGCCTCACTTTGGCCCCCCAAATCTCACCTGGTTTGGAATCAGATACCCTTATTGATGAAGTGTGCCCCCCTTAATGGGCCTCAGCCATATTTCCTACAATGTCCATTGCCTCTGCTTTCTGGGCTCTTCATTTTGACTTGCTAGTCATTCTTTCTTTACAAGAAATGGCCAGTGTTGGAAGCTGAGTAGTTTCCTGGCCATTTTCTAACTATTAAAGTTTGCAGAACTATTAGATCTCTTTTTCATTTGTCTCTGTCCCTTCCCATTGAAGATAATATAATTCTTTTAAAAGTGTTGACAGTTTCTTATAAATCAATGCATGATATATTTCACCATACAAAAACCTTTCTGTACAGTGGGCTTTCTGTGATGCTTCTGTAAAACTTTGCCCTTAGGATTCTTAGAAAGGCCCCCGTGAGGCATGCCTGGAAGATTCTTAGAGGGCCTGTATCTGACAAATTGACTCTCTCAGGCACTGCCTTATATCTTTCTGAGGTCTTAAAACAAGATTTTAGAGTCAAATCCTGGGTTTTATCTTTGCTACGAAGCCCTTTCTTAATTTGAGAACCTTGAAGAGGCAGAGAATCAAAATGATTTATTTTAAATTCAGTAAGTTCTGGTTTCTTTGTACGTCCTCTAAAATTGTGTTGAAAACAAAACAATTTATTTTTTTAGTTCACCTCCACTCTCATTTTATCATAGCCATTGAGACAAAGGCAGAAGATGCTTTCTAAATACTTCCCAAATATCCCTTCACTAGAGTCATTAGGTCTAGATACGCTTTCTGTTTTCCTTGTTACTGCAAAAAAATAAACTTTCTAATACTATAGAACAAAAGCTCCCCCTTTCCTCTATCCTGCAATAACATTTTCCACTTTTAAGACTTCCTTAACAGTCTTTTTGAAAGCCATATGACTTCTAGCAATCACTTTCAGGCTGTTTCAGTCCATTTGCACTACTGTAACAAATACCATAAACTCGGTAGTTTATAAGCAACAGAATTTATATCTCGCAGGTTTGAAAGTCGAGAAGTCTAAGAGCAAAGCTCTCACCAAGTCAGTGTCTGATGAGGGTCTGTTTCTTGGTTCAGAGATGACACCTTCTCACAGTGTCTTCACATTGTTAGAAGGAACGGAGGATCTCTCTGATGCCTACTTTTTAAGGGCACTCTTCCCACTCATGTGGGCTTGTCCTTACGAACTAATCACCTCTCAAAGGTCCCATCTCCTGATATTATTATTAGCTCAGGATTAAGATTTTAATATATGGGCTGGGTGTGGCAGCTCACACCTGTAATCTCAGCACTTTGGGAGAGACTGGAGTGGGAAAATTGCTAGACCAAACTAGACAACATAGTGAGACCTTCTCTCTACACATTGTTTTTAAAGTTTTGACATGTGAATTTTAATGGGACACAGATATTAAGACCATAGCAAAGCCTCATTAGACTTTTACTAATATGATTCCCACTGCCATTTTACCTCCCACCCATTATAAGCTCCCAATGGTGTAAATTTTAGTTTTGTCACTATAATAATGTAGTTCTAGGAACCAATATCTATTTCACTCACTGGCTGCATAACCTACTCAAAAAGATAGTGAAGCAATACAACTATTAACTATGCTATTACTTCTGTTGATGAGGAATTTGGATAGAGTTCTGAAGAAATGGTTTGTCTCTGCTTCCCTTAATCTGTGGCCACAGTTGGAAGATTGTGAGGCTGAAGGCTAGACTCTTTTGAAGGTTCATTTACTCATTAATGGCAGTTGATCTTGGTTTCTCTTCACTTGAATTCATGTGGGCTGTTTTGGACTTCCTCACAGGATGGTGGCTGAGTTCTAAAGGTCAGAAAGAGAGAGAGAGAGACAGAGACAGTGAAAATATATAAATATACATATATATATATACATACACACACATACATATGGAGAGAGAGAGAAAGGGAGGAAAGAAAGGAGGGAGGGAGAAAGGGAAGGAGAGAGAGAGATAAAGAAAGAGACCCAAGGGGAAATCCCATCATTTTTTGTTGTTGTTGTTTGTTTTATTATTATAAAGATGTGGGGTACAATTCAGGGTTAGGTAAACAAACGTTGATTATGCAGGTACCCAGTTGATGATGTACGCCCCTCCCTACCGTAAAAGTTTCCCTCAACTGCCAATGCCACCACCCCTCTCCTGACAGTTTCCCACTACTGCCAATCATATTCTTATAGTATTATAATTGTACGAGGTACACTTATGAGTGAGAACATCTGGTACTCTGTTCTTTGTTTCTGTGATAAATCGCTGAATATGAACAACTCTAAATCCATCCAAGTTGCTACAAAGTCCATATGTTTGTCCTTCTTTATGGCTGTATGATATTCCATTGCATATATGCAAACACATTTTTTTTATCCTGTCCAGCTTTAATGGGCAACATGGTTGGTTCCATGTTTTTGCTATTGTGAATAGAGTTGCAACAACCATACGTGTGTAGATATCTTTTTTGCAGAATGATTTGAGTTCCTCCGGGTATATTCCCAATAGGTGAATAGCTGGGTCATATGGAAACTCAATTTCTAGTTCTTTCAGAAACCACTACATTATCTTCCAAAGAGGTCGCATGAGTTTGCATTCCCACCAGCAGTGTCTAAGTGTTCCTTTTTCTCCGCATCCTCGCCAGCATCTGTTGTTGTTTGTTTTATTAATGATGGCCATTCTTACTGGGGTTAGGTGGTATCTCAGTGTGGTTTTGATTTGCATTTCTCTGATGATGAGTGGGGCTCAGCACTTTTACATGTGTCTGTTGGCTGCCTGTATATATTCTTCTGAGACGTGTCTATTCATGTCTTCTGCCCACTTTTTTAATGCGGCTGTTGGTTTTTTTCCTTTTGGAGCATTTGAGTTCCTTGTAGATCCTAGATTTCAGGCCTTTGTCAGTTGTATAGTTGGCAAATATTTTTTTTTACCATTCTGTGGGCTATCTCTCTGCTCTCTTGATGGTTTCTTTTGCCTTGCAGAAGCTCATAGTTTGATGAGGTCCCACTTGTCTATCTTATGTCTTAAGGTATGGGCATTTAGGGTTTTGAATAGGAATTGGTTGCCACTTCCAATTTTCATAAGGGTGTCTCCTGCATTTTCTAAGATTCTTATAGTTTGAGGTTTTACATTAGGTCTTTGATCCATTTAGAGTTAATTTTT
>NW_007252041.1:0-7826 GCF_000164805.1 Carlito syrichta
AGTCAGATGATTAAGTCACCTAGCTAGCACGTTAGATAATGATAAGCTAACTAGTTACATAGTTGGTAAGTCAGTTAGCTAGCAAGTCAGCTAACTATTTAAGTCAGCATGTTAGCTGGTAGGTAGCTAGTTAGCTAACTATTTAAATCAGCTGGCTAGCTTGGTAGCTAGCTAGGTAGATAACTATTTAAATCAACTGGCTAGCTAGGTAGCTAGCTAGTTAAGTCAGCAAGTTAAGTCTGCTGTCTAGCCATCTGGCTAGCTATGTAGCGAGGTAAAGTTAGTTGGCTATCCAACTGGCTAGCTGGTTAATTCAGCTAGTTAAGATAGCTGACATGCCAACTGGCTATGTAAGTAGCTAGCTAGTTAAGTCAGCTTGATAGCTACTTGGCTAGCTAGTGATGTTAGCGAGATAATTGTTGGCTTGTTAACTGGCTAGATGGTTAAGTCAGCTAGTTTAGGCAGCTGTCTAGCCAGATTGCTATATAGGTAGCTAGCTAGATAAATCAGCTTGCTAACCAGCAAGCTAGCTGTTCAAGTCAGCTAGTTAAGTCAGCTGGCTAGATGCTGGCTACGTAGGTAGCTATCTAGATAAGTGGGCTGGCTATCCAGCTTGCTAGCTCAAGCCAGCTAGGTAAGTCAGTTGGCTAGCCAACTGGCTAGATAGGTAGCCAGCTAGTTAGGTCAGCTGGCAAGACAGCTGACTAGCTTCTAAGTCAGCTAGTTAAATTAGCTGGCAACCAGCTGGTTAACTAGTTAAGTCAACTCATTAAGTCAGTTGGCTATCCAGCTGGTTAGCTAGTTAAAAATCTAGTTAAGTTGGATGGCTATTCATCTGGCTAGCTACTTATTTCAGTTTGGTAAATTAGCTGGCTAGCTAGGAAGCTAGCTATATAAGTCAGCAAGTTACGTCAGCTAGCTAGCTAGTTGTCAGCTTGTTAAGTCAGCTGGCCAGCTAGGTAGCTAGCTAGATATCTAGCTAAATAGGCCAGCTAGTTAAGCCAGCTGGCTAGCGAGGTAGCTAGCTGGTAAATCAGCTAGTTAAGTCAGCCTGATAGCTAGTTAAGACAGCGAGTTAAGTCAGCTGGCTAGCCAGCTGCATAGCTGAGTAGTTAGCTAGTTAAGTCAGTGGGCAGGCCAGAAGCTAGCTAGTTAAGTCACATAGTTAAGTCAGGTCACTAGCCAGCTGTTTAGTTAGGTAGCTGAGAAATTAAGTCAGCTGGCAAGGAAACGAGCTATGTAGTTAGTTAGCTATTTAAGAATGTTGAATATCCAGCTGGCTAGCTAGGTAGTTAGGCAGTTAAGTCAGCCTGCTAGCCAGCTGGCTAGCTAGCTAATTCACCGTGTTAACTAAGCTAGCAAGAAAGCTGTCTCTCTAGGTAGATATATAGTTAAATCAGCTGTCTAGCCCGTGGGGTAGCTAATTAAATCACCTAGTTAAGTCTGCTAGCTAGCCAGGAGGCTAGCTAGGTAGCTTGTTACTTAAATCAGCTGACTAGACAGCTGGCCAGCTAGTTAAATCATCTAGTTATGTCAGCTGGCTAGCCAGTTGACTAGCTATATAGCAAGCTAGTTTATTTAGCTGACTAGCAATCAGGTCAGCTAATTAAGTCAGCTAGTTAAGTCAGCTGGCTTGCCAGTTGGCTTGATAGGTAGCGAGCTAGTTAAGTCAGTAGGGTACCCAGCGGGCTAGCTAATTATATCAGCTAGTTAAGACAGCTGGCTAGCCTGCTAGCTAGTTATGTAGAGTGCTAGTTAAATCATCTGGCAAGCCAGCTGGCTAACATGTTAATCAGCTAGTTGATTCAGCTGGCTACCAAGCTGACTAGCTTAAGTCACCTAGTTAATTCTCCTGGCTAGCCAGCTGGCTAACTAGGTAGCAAGCTAATTAAGTCAGCTGGCTAGCAAGCTGTCTATTGGGTTACGTCAGCTAGTTAATTCAGCTGGCCAGCCAGTTGGCTATATAATTAAGTCAGCTAGTTAAGTCAGCTGGCTACCAAGCTGACTAGCTTAAATCACCTAGTTAATTCTCCTGGCTAGCCAGCTGGCTAACTAGGTAGCAAGCTAACTAAGTCAGCTGGCTAGCAAGCTGTCTATTGGGTTACGTCAGCTAGTTAATTCAGCTGGCCAGCCAGTTGGCTATATAATTAAGTCAGCTAGTTAAGTCAGCTGGCCAGCTATGTGGCTAGCTGGATAAGTCAGCTAGTGAAGTCAGTTGGCCAGTCAGATGTCTATCTTGGTAGCTACCTAGTTAAGTCTGCTGGCTGGCTAGGTAGCCAGCTACTTAAGACAGCTAGTTAAGTCAGCTGGCTAGCTAGTTAAGTAAATTATTTAAGTTAGCTGGTAACCAGCTGCCTAGCATGGTAGCTAGCTAGTTTATTCTGTGGGCTAGCCAGATGGCTTGCTTATGTCACCTAGTTAAGTCAGATTGCTGGCCAGCAGGTTAGTTAAGTATTTAGGTAGTTAAGTCAGCTGGCAAGCCAGAGGGCTATATAGGTAGGTAGCTAGTTAAGACAGAAGGCTAGCCATCAGGCTATCTAGTTATGTCTGCTAATAAAGTCAGCTGGCTATCCAGTTGTATAGCTAGGCAGCTAGCTAGTTAAGTATGCTGGCTAGACAGCTGGCTACTGCATTAAGTCAACTAGTTAAGTCAGCTTGTTAGGCTGCTGGCTAGCTAGGTAGCTAGGCAACTAAGTCAGCAGCCTAGCCAGAGGGCCAGCTAGTTAAGTCAGCTAGTTTAGTCAGCTGGCTATACAGCTAGGTAGCTAGTTAAGTCAGCTGGTTAAGTCTGTTGTGTAGACAGCTTCCTAGCTAGTTATAAAGCTAGTTTCATCAAATTGCTAGCCAGAAGGCTCGATTGTCATTTTAGCTACTTATGTCAACTGCCTAGCTAGATGAGTAGCTAGTTAAGTCAGCTAGATATGTCAGCTAGGTAGCTAGTTAAGTCAGCTTGTTAATTCAGCTTGCGAGCCTGCTGGCTAACTACATAGTTAGACAGTTAAGACATCTGGCTAGGCAGCTGGCTAGCTAGGTAACTAGCTAGTAATATCAGCTGTCCAGCCAGCTGGCTAGCTAGTTAAGTCAACCAGTTAAGTCAGCTGACTAGACAGCTGGGTAGCTAGGTAGCTTGCTAGTTAAGTCAACTGGCTAGCTAGCTAGCAAGATAAGTAACCTAGTTAATTCAACTGGATAGCCAGCTGGATAGCTAGGTAGTGACTTAGTTAAATCAGATGGTTAGACAGCTGGTTAGCTAATTAAGTCACCTAGTTTAGTCAGCTGGCCATCAAGGTGGCAAGAGAGGTAGAGAGAGAGTTTTGTCAGCTGGGTAACCAGCTGGATAACTAGTTAAGTCAGCTTGTATAGTCACCTGGCCGGCCAGATGCCTAACTTGTTAATCAACTATTTAAGTCGCTGGTTAACCAGCTGGCTAGCTAGTTATGTCACTTCGATAAGTCAGTTGGCTAGCCAACTCACTAGCTAGTTAAAAAGCTAGTTAACTCAGATGGCTAGACAGCTGGCTAGTTCATTATTTTGGCTAGTTAACTCAGCTGGCTAGCTTGTTATTTTGGCTTGTTAACTCAGCTGGCTAGCTAGGTAGCTAGCTAGTTAAGTCAACTTTTTATGCCAGCTACTAGCTATTTAAGTCAGTTAGTTAAATCGGCTAGCTACCTAGATAGATAGCTAGGTAGCTAGCCAGTTATTTCAGCAAGCAATTACATCTGACTACCTAGGTAGCTAGCTAGTGAAGTCAGCTAGCTAATTGAGCTGGCTAGATAGTTAAGTCAGTTAGTTAAGTCAGTTGGCTAGCCAGCTGACTGGCAAGTTAAGTCACCTAATTAAGTCAGCTCACTAACCAGCTGGTTAGCTAGGTAGCTCGGTAGTTAAGTCAGCTTGCAAGTCAAGGGTATAGTTAGGTACTAGGTAGTTAATTCAAGTGGCTAGCCAACTGGCTAGCTAGGTATCTCCCTAGTTCCATCAGCTGCATGGCCAGCTGACTAGCTGGTTATGTCAGCTGGTTAAGTCAGCTGTATAGTCACCTGGCTAAATAGGTAGCTACCTAATTAAGTCAGTTGGCTACCAGTTGGCTATCTAAGGCAGATAGATAACTCAGCTGGTTATCCAGATGGCTAGCTAGGTGGCTGGCAAGTTAAGCCGGCTGGTTAGCAGGCTGGTTAGGTAGGTGGCCAGCTAATAAGCTGGCTGGCTGGCCGACTGACCAGCAGGGTGACTGGCTAGTAAAGTTGGCTGGCTATACAAATGTCCAGCCAGCCGGTTGGCTATTTAAGCCTGCTGACTAGCCAGCTGGCCAGGCCACTAGCAGCTTGCCGTCAGCCTAGCTGGGTAGCCAACCAGTTATCTAGCTAGTTAAGCCAGCTAGCTAGCCGTCTAGCCAACCAAGAAGGAAGCTAGTTAAGTCAGTCTGCTAGCCAGCTACCCAACCAACTAGCTAGTCAGCTAGTTAAGTCAGCTAGATAGTCAGCTAGCTAGTTAATTCAGATATCAAGTCAGCTAACTATTCAGCTACCTAGTTAAGTCAGGTAGCTAGTCACCTTGCTAGTCAGCTAGCTAGTTAATTCAGCTAGTCAGTCAGCTAGCTAGTCAGTTAGATAGTTAAGTCGGCTAGCCAGTTACCTAGCCAATTAGCTAGCTAGTTAAGTCGGCTAGCCAGAGAGCTAGATAACAAGTTTGCTATCTGGTTATGTCAGCTGGATAGCCGGCCAGTTAGTCAGCTAGCTAGCTAAGTCAGCTAGCAAATCAGCCAGTTACTTAGTTAATTAGTCGGTTAGCAACACATCTACCTGGTCAGCCAACTACTGGGCTCACTTGCTTTCTATCAGTTCAGCAAACTTGCTGGCTCGCTCACCAGCCAACAGGCCAATTAACTTGGCTCATTCGCAGGTCAAGGAGTCAGCTAACTAATCAGCTTGCTCGCCAGCCATCTAGTTAAGTCAGCTCACATGTTGGTTCACTCGCCGGCCGACTAGTAAAGTCAGCTGAATGGTCAGCTCACTGGCTGGCCGACTATTTAAATCAGCTGATCAGTCGGTTCACTTGCCAGCCGACTAATTAAGTTCACCTGTCGCCTCACTTGCCTGCCGAGTAGTTAAGTCAGCTAAAAGGTCGGCAAATTAGCCCTCCAACTACATAAGTCAGCTAACCAATCGCCTGACTAGTTGGCCAACTTGTCAGCCGACAAGGTGGTTCAGCTAACTATTCGATTGACTTGTTAGGTAATTAATCAGCCGAGGAGTTAGGTCCGCAAACTAGCCAGTCAAATAGTTAAATGAGCTAACTAGTGGACCAACTAGTCAATCAACTAGTTAACCCAGCTAACTTGTCGGCTGACTAGGGGGCAAACTTGTTAAGCCAGCTAACAAGTTGGCCGATCAGTGAGCCAATGTGTTAAACCTGCAAACTAGTCAGTCAGGTAACAAGTTATATCACATAGCTAACTCATTAACCAACTAGTTAAGTCAGCTAGTTAACTCATATACGACTAGTTAAAACAGTTATCTAACTCATTAACCAACTTGTTAAGTCAGCTAGCTCTCTCGTTAGCAAACTATGTCAGCTACCTACCTAGCTAGCTAGCTAAATCAGCTAGCTAAGTCAGCTAGCTCATTAGTTAGCTAACTATTTATGTCAGCTACTTAAGTCTGCTACCTAACCAGTTAGCTAATTATTTAAGTCAGCTAGATATTCAGCTAGTTAAATAGTTAACTAACTATTTATTTCACATAGTTAATTGAGCTAGCTAACTAGTTAAGTCAGCCACTTAAGTCAGCTAGCTAAGTTGTTAATCAGCTAGCTAAGTCAGCTGGTTTAGTCAGCTTTCTAATTAAGTCAACTGGTTAAGACAGCAAGCATGCAAGTTAGCTAACACATTAAGTCAGCATATTAGCTAACACGTTAAGTTAGCATGTTAGGTAGTTAACTAGCTAACTAACATGTTAAATCAGCTGGTTGAGTCAGCTAGCTAGCTGGTTAGCAATGGGTTGAGTCAGCTGGTTGAGTAGTCTATCTAGCGAGATAGCTGAGTTAAGTGAGCTGGATGAGCCAGCTAACTAGCTCGTTAGCTAACTAGTTAACCCAGATGATTAAGTCAGCTAGCTAGCACGTTGGATAACAATTAAGCTAACTAGTTATCTAGCTGGTTA
This sequence comes from Carlito syrichta, assembly GCF_000164805.1. NCBI lineage: Eukaryota > Metazoa > Chordata > Mammalia > Primates > Tarsiidae > Carlito > Carlito syrichta. Next base: position 6,159 of record NW_007252041.1, read on the forward strand.
AGTCAGCTAGGGTTAAGTCAGCTAGCTATCTAGGCAGCTAACAATTTACACAAGCTTGTAAGCAAGGTAGCTAACTGGCTAGCTAACTAAGTCAGCTGACTAGCTAGGCAGCTAGTTAGTTAGCTAACTATTTAAGTCAGCTGGCTAGCAGTGTAGCCAGCTAGTTAAGTCTGCTAGCTGTCAGCTGGCTAGACAGCTGGCTAGCTAGGTAGCGAGCTAGTTAATTCAGTTGGTTAATTCAGCTAGTTAAGAGAGCTGGCTAGCCAAGTGACAATGTAGGTAGCTAAATAGATAAGTCAGCTAGATTGTTACCTGGCTAGCTAGTGATGTCAGTGAGTTAAATAAGCTGGCTAGCCAACTGGCTAACTTGTTAAGTCAGCTAGTTTAGTTACCTGTCTATCCAACTGGCTAGGTAGGTAGCTAGCTAGATAAGTCAGCTTGCTAGTCAGCAGGTTCGCTGTTCATTTCACCTTGTTAAGTCAGCTGTCTAACTTGCTTTCTAGGGAGGTAGATAGCTAGTTAAGTGAGCTGGCTAGCCAGATTCCTAGCTTAAGACAGCTACGTAAGCCAACTGGTTAGCCAGCTGGCTAGTTAGTTAGCCATCTAGTTAAGTCAGACGGCTAGCCAGCTGAGTAGCTGGTTAAGTCAACTAGTTAAGTCAGCTGGCAAACAGCTGGCTAGGTAGTTAAGTTAACAGATTAAGTCAGTAAGTTATCCTGCAGGCTAACTAGTTAAAAAGCTAGACAAGTCAGACAGCTAGTCATCGGGCTAGGTAGTTCTTTCAGCTAGTTAAGTCAGCTGGCTAGCTATGAAGCTAGCTATATAAGTCAGTTAGTTATGTCAGCTAGCTAGCTAGTTAAGTCAGCAAGTTAAGTCAGCTTGCTAGCTAGATTGTTAGTAAGGTAGCTAACTAGTTAAGCCCGCTAGATAAACCAGTTGGCTAGCTAGGCAGCTAGCTGGTTAAGTCAGCTAGTTAAGTCAGCTTGCTAGCTAGTTAAGACAACAAGTTAAGTCAGCTTTCTAGCCAGCTGCCACCTGGGTATATAGCTAGTTAAGTCAGCTGGCTAGTCAGTTAATGAGCTCGCTATGGAACCTAGTTAAGTAAGCTCACTAGCCATCTGGTTAGCTACGTATTTATGTAGTTAAGTCATCAGGCAAGCCAACAAGCAACGTAGGTAGCTAGCTAGTTTGGTGAGTTGGCTATACACCTGGCTAGTTATGTAGCTAGGCAGTAAGGTCAGCCTGCTAGCCAGCTGTCAGGTTAATTAAGTCATCTAGTTAAGTCAGCTGGCTAGACAGCTGGTTAGCTAGGTAGCTAGATAGTAAAGTCAGCTGTCTACCGCGCTATCTAGAAAGTCACCTGGTTAAGTCATCTGGCTAGCCAGCTGGCTAGCTAGGTAGCTTGCAACTTAATTCAGCTGGAAACACAGCTGGCCTGCTTGTTAAGTCATCTTGCTATGTCACCTGGCTAGCAAACTGGCTAGCTATATACCAAGCTAGCTAATTCAGCTGACTCGCAAGCAGGTCAGCTATTTAAGTCAACTAGTTAAGTCAGCTGGCTAGAGAGCTGGCTAGCTAGGTAGTTAGCTAATTAAGTCAGCTAGTTAAGTCATCTGGCTAGCTAGGTAGCTAGCTAGTTAAGTCAGTTAGTTAAGTCAGCTGACTAGA
>NW_007252042.1:0-1460 GCF_000164805.1 Carlito syrichta
TTAAAATGGAGAGGAATGGAATTGAGAGGGATAGAATGAAAGGCAGAGGAATAGAAAAGAAAGGAATGCAATAGAATGGAAGTGAGAGGAATGCAATGGAAAGGAATGTAAAGTTTGGAAAGCAAGCGAATGGAGAGGAATGGAATGGAGAGGAATGGAATTGAAAGGAGAGGAATGAAATGGATGGAGAGAAATGGAATGCATAGGAATTGAATGGAGCAGAATGGAATGCAAGGAATGCAGTGGAAGGTAGAGGAATGGATTGGGGAGTAAAGGAATGGAATTGAATGGAATGGAAGGGAAGGGAATGGAATGGGGTGGAATGGAAAGGAACAGAGTTGAATGGAATGGAGAGGAATGGAATGCAGAGTAATGGAATTCAATTTAATGGAATGGAGGGGAAGTAATGCAATGGAATGGGATGGAAAGGAGAGGATGGGAATGGAACGGAGAGGGTTATGGAATATAAAGGAGAATAATGGAAAGGAATGGAGAAGAATGGAACGGAATGGAAAGGAATGGAATAGAATCGAATGGAATGGAATGCAATGGAATTGATAGGAAAGGAATGGAGAGGAATTGAATAAGAAAATAGAGTGGAATGGAATAGAATACAATGGAATTTAATAGAGAGGAAATGAATGAAGAAGAATGAAATGAAATGAAGAGGAATAGGATGGATTTGAATGAAATCGATTTGAATGGATTGGCAAAGAATGGAAAGGAAGAGGATGAAACGGACTGAAATGGAATGGAAAGAAATGCAATGGAGAGGAATGGTATGGAATGGAAGGGAAATGAATAGAAGTGAGAGGTATGGAAGGGAGAGGATTGGAATGTAATTGAGATGAATGTAATTGAGAAGAATGTAATGGAAAGGAATGGATTGGAATTGATTAGAGAGAAATGGAATGGAATACAATGGAATGGAATTGAGCCGAATGGAATGGAATGGTAAGAATGGAAGGACGAGTGATGGAATAGAATGGAGAGGAATGGAAAGGAATTGATTGGAGGAGAACGAAAAAACATGGAAGGGAGAACAATGGAATTATAGGAAACAGAATGGAATGTAACAGAGCGGAATGGTTTGGAGAGGAATGGAATGCAGAGGATTGGAATGGAACTGAACAGAATGCACTGAAATGTAAAGGAGAGGAATGGAATGGAGACAAAAGGAATGGAGTGGAGAGTGATGTATTGGAGAGGTATCGAATGGATTCGAATGGGACTGAGAGGATTGTATTGTAAAGGAGAGTAATGTATGGGAGAGGAAAGGAAAGGAATGGAGAGGATTGGAATGGAGAGTAATGGAATGGAGAGGAAAAGAAAAACAGAGGATTGGAAAGTAATGGAGAGAAATGGAATGGAATGGAATGGAGAGGACTGGAATGGGGAGTAATTTAATGAAGTAAATGGAATGCAAAAGACTAAATGCAATGGAATGGAATGGATTAAAG
>NW_007252042.1:1876-18098 GCF_000164805.1 Carlito syrichta
GAGAGGTATGGAATGGAATGGAATCAAGAGGAGTGGAATTAAGTGGAATGGATTGGAATGGAACAGCATGGAATGTAGAGGAATGGAATGCAATTGAATGGAAGGTATGGAATGGAATGAGAGCAATGGTAGGAACGTAATGTAAAGGACGGGAATGGAATGGAATGGATAGTAGAGAAATAGAATGAAATGGAATAGAATGATATGGAATGGAGAGCAATGGAATGGATGGAGAGGAATGGAATGGAATGGAATGGAATGGAGAGGAATGAAGTGCAGAGGAATGGAAGGGAGAGGAACGAAATAGCTTCGAATGAAATGGAAAGGAATGTGAGGGAGAGTAATGGAATCGAAATGAATGCAATGGAGTCGAAGGTAATGGAATTAAATGAAGTAGAATGAAGAGGAATGGAATGGAATGGGGAAGAATGGAATGGAATGGATGTCATGGAATGGAATGCAATGAAATTGATAGGAATAGAATGTAGAGGAATTGAAAGAGGGAATAGAATGGAATGAATGCAAGGAATTTAATGGAGAGGAAAGGATGGGAGAAGAAAGGAAAGGAATGAAGTGGACTGGAATGGAAAGGAAGGGAATGAATTTGAATGGAATGGAAAGGAGTGGAAAGGAATGGATTGGAATGGAATAGAATGAAATGGAATGGAAAAGAATGGAGAGGAATGGAATGGAATGGAGATAAAGGAAGAGTGGGGCATAGAAGGGAGAGGAATCTAATGAAATATAGACGAATGGAATGGAGAGGAATGTAATGCAAAGGAAGGGAATGGAAGGAATGGAATGGACAAGCATGGAATCTAATGGAGAGTAATAGATTGCAGAAGAAAGGTACGGAATGGAATGGAATGAAAAGGAAGGGAATGGAGAGCAATGGAGAGGAAAGGAATGGAATGGAATGGAATAGAATGGAAAGGAAAACAATGGAATTGAAAGGTCTCAAGGGGAAATAAATGGAGATAAATGGATTGGATAGGAATGGAATGGAGAAGAATGGAATGGAATGAAAGGGAATGGAATGGAATGGAATGAATTGGAATGGAAAGGAAAGCAATGGAGAGGAACGGAATGTAATGGAGAGGAATGGAATGCAATGGAATGCAATGGAGTAAAGGGGAATGAAATGAAGAAAAATGGATTGGAGAGGAATGGAATGGAGAGGAATGAAATGGAATGGAGTGTTATGGAATGCAATGGAGAGGAATAGAACGGGGAGGAATGGAATGGCATGGAATGTAAAAGAGAGTGATGGAATGGAATGGAATAGAATGGAGTGCAGGGGAATGGAATGAAATTGAATGGAATAGAGAGTAAGGGAAGGGAATGGAACAGAATGGAATGGAATAGAGAGGTATGGAATATAAAGGAGAGGAATAGAATAGTGAGGAATGGTTGGAATGCAGAGGAATAGAATGGAAAAAATGGAATGTAATGTGATGGAGAGGATTGGAATGGGGAAAACTGGAATGGCGAGTAATGGAATGAAATGGAATGGAATGGAGAGTAATGGAGTTGAGTGGATTGGAATGGGATGGAACAGAATGGAGAGGAATGGAATGGAAAGGAATAGAATAGAAAGGAGAGGGAAAGAATGGAATTGATTGGTATGAAAAGAAATGGAATGGGATAAAGAGGAACTGAATTGAATGCATAGGAATGGAATGGATGGAATGGAATGAACAGAAATGGAATCTAATGGAAAGGAATAGATTGGAGAGTAAAGGTATTGAATGGCATGTAAAGGAATGGCATGAAATGGAATGGAATGCATGGGAGAGGAATAGAATGGAATGGAAGGGAATGGTATGGAATGGAGAGTAATGGAATAGAATGGAGAGTTATGGAATGTAAAGTAATGGAATAGAATGAAATGCAATGGAGAGGAATGAAGTGGAGAGGAATAGAAGGGAGAGGAATGGAATAGCTTCGACTGTAATTGAAAGAAAAGTAAGGGAGATTAATGGAATTCAGTGGAATGCAACGGAGTGTAGGGTAATGGAATTAAATAGAATGAAATGAACAGGAATGGAATGGAATGGAGAAGAAGGGAATGGAATGAATAGGAATGGAATTGAATGGAATATAATGGAATGAAATGCAATGGAATGGAGAGGAATGGAATGGAATTGAATGGTATGGAATAGAATGGAAGGGAATGGAATGGAGAGCCACGGAAAGGAATGGAATGGAATGGAGAAGAATGTAATGGAATGCAACGGAATGGAATGGGATAAAGTGGAATGAAATGGAGTAAAATGCTTTAGGGAAGAAGGGAATGAGAGGAATGGAATGGAATGGAGAGGTATGGAATGGAATGGATTGGAATTGAATGAAATGCAATGGATAGTAATTGAATGGAGAGGAATGTAATGGAGAGGAATGAAAAGGCACGGAATTTAAAAGATTGATGGAATGGAATGGAATAGAATGGAGTGCAGGGGAATAGAATGAAATTGAATTGAATGCAGAGTAATGGAAGGGAATGGAACAGAATGCAAGGTATAGAGAGGTATGGAATATAAAGGAGAGTAAAGGAATGCAATTGAGAAGATTGCAAAGGAATGGAATGGAAAGGACTAGAATATAGAGGATTAAAATGGACTGGAATGGAATTGAGAGGGATGGAATGAAAGACAGAGGAATAGAAAGAAACGGAATGCAATAAAATGGAATTGAGTGGAATGCAACGGAAAGAAATGCAATGTTTGGAAAGCAATCGAATGGAGAGGAATGGAATGGAGAGGAATGGAAAGGATGGAATTGAAAGGACAGGAATGAAATGGAATGGAGAGAAATGGAATGCATAGGAATTGGATGGAGCAGAATGGAATGGAGTGAAATGCAGTAGAATGTAGAGGAATGTATTGGAGAGTAAAGGAATGGAATTCAGTGGAATGGGAGGGAGGGGAATGGGAATGGAGTGGAATGGAATGGAACAGAGTTGAATGGAATGGAGAGGAATGGAATGCAGAGGAATGGAATAAAATGGAATGGAATTCAATTTAATGGAATGGAGGGGAAGTAATGCAGTGGAACGGGATGGAAAGGTGAGGATGGGAATGGAATGCAGAGGGTTATGGAATACAAAGTAGATTAATGGAATGGAATGGAGAAGAATAGAATGGAATGGAAAGGAATGGAATAGAATCAAATGGAATGGAATGCATTGGAATTGATAGGAAAGGAATGGAGAGGAATTCAATGAGGTAATGGAATGGAATGGAATAGAATACAATGGAATTTATGGAGGGGAAGGGATTGGAGAAGAATGAAATGAAATGAAGTGGAATGGGATGGATTTAAATGAAATTGATGGATGTGGAATGGAGAGGAATGGAAAAGAAGGGGATGGAATGAAATGGAATGGACAGAAATGCAATGGAGAGGAATGGTATGAAATGGAAGGGAGATGAATGGAAGTGAGAGGCATAGAAGAGATAGGATTGGAATGAAATTGAGAGGAAAGTACTTCAGAAGAATGTAATGGAAAGGAATGGATTGGAATTGATTGGAGAGGAATGGAATGGAGAGGAATGGAATGGAATGGAACACAATGGAATGGACTTGAGTGGAATGGAAAGGTAAGAATGAAAGGGTGAGTGATGGAATAGAATGGAGAGGAATGGAACGGAGAGGAATGGAAAGGAATTGACTGTAGGAGAATGAAAAAGCATGAAAGGGAGAACAATGGAATTATATGGAATGGAAGGGAGCGGAATGGTTTGGAGAGGAATGGAATGTAGAGGATTGGAATGAAATGGAACACAATGCAATGAAATGTAAAGGAGAGGAATGGAATGGAGACAAAAGAATGGAGTGGAGAGTAATGTATTGGAGAGGTATCAAATGGATTCAAATGGAATTGAGAGAATTGTAATGTAAAGAAGAGTAATATATGGGAGAGGAATGGAAAGGAATGGAGAGGATTGAAATGGAGAGTAATGGAATGGAAAGGAACAGAAAAAGAGAAGATTGGAAAGTAATGGAGAGAAATGGAATAGAGAAGAATGGAATGGAGAGAAATGGAATGGAGAGGAATGGAATGGAGAGAAATGGAATGGAATGGAGAGGACTGCAATGGAGAGGAATGTAATGAAGCAAATGGAATACAAAGTAATGGAATGCAAGGGAATGGAACGAATTCAAGAGGAATGGAATGGAGAGGAATGAATGCAATGGACTGAAATGGAGTGGAATGGAATGCAATGGAATATAATGGAGAGGAACGGAATGGAATGGGTAAAAATAGAATGGAGGGGAATGGAATGGAGACGTATGAAATGGAGAGGAATGTTATGGAAAAAGAGGACTGGAATTCAGAGGTATAGAAGGGAGAGGAATGGAATATAATGGAGAGAAATGGAATGGACGGCAAATTAATGGAATGAATTGGAATGGCAGGGGGAGGAATGGAATGCAAAGGAATCGAATGGAGAGGAAAGGAATGCAATGGGATGGAATGGAGAGTAATGAAATGGAAAGGAATATAAAAGAATGGAGAAGAATGGGAGGGAGAAGAATGGTATGGAGAGGTCTGGAATCGAATGGAATGGAAAGGAATGCAATGGAATGGAATGCAGTTGAATACAATGGAAGAGAATGGAATGGATGGATAGGAATGGAATGTAGAGGAATTGAATGGAGAAAATGGAATGAAAGGGAAATGAATGTAATGTAGAGGAATGGAATAGGGAAAATTGGAATGGAATGGAAATGAATTGGAATGGAATACAATGGAATGCAATTCAATTTGATAAAAAGGAGAAGAATGAAAAATAATGCAGTCGAATGGAAAGGAGAGGATGAGAATGGAATGGAGAGGGAGTGGAGAAAAACTAAATGCAGTGGAATGGAATGGAGAGTAATAAAATAGGGAGAAAGGGAATGGAGGGGAATGGAATAGATTGGAGAGGAATGGAATGGAATGCATAGGAATGGAATCAAATGGAATGGAATGGAGTGGAATGGAAAGGAATAGAGGGGAATGGAATGAAATGGAATGGAATGGGATAGATGGGAATGGAGAGGAATGGGATGAAGATAATGAAATTGAATGGAGAGTATTTTAATGGAAGGAATGGAATTAAGTGGAATGGAATGGAAAGGAGAAGAATAGAATGGAGAGGAATGGAATGGAATGGAATAAAGAGGAGTGGAATTAAGTGGAATGGAAAGGTATGGAATGGAATGGAATAGAATGGAATTGAATTCAATTTAATGGAATGCAGAAGAATGGAAAGTAATGCAATAGAATGGAATGGAATAGAAAGGAGAGGATGGGAATGCAATGGAGAGGAACTAAATAGAGTGGAATGAAATGGAGAGCAATAAAATGGGGAGAAATAGAATGGAGGGAAATGGAAAGAAATGGAGAGGAATGGATTGGAGAGTAATGGAATGGAATGCATGGGAATAGAATGGAAAGGATTGGAATTGAATGGAATGGAAAGGAGAGGAATGGAATGAAATGGAGTGTAGAGGAATTGAATGGAGAAAATGGAATGAAGAGGAAAGGAATGTAATGTAGAGAAATGGAATGGAGATGAATGGAAGAGAAAATTGGAATGGAATGGAATGGAATGGAATGCAATTTAATGGAATGGAATTCAACTTAGTGAAATGGAGAAAAATGGAAAGTAATACAATCGAATGGAATGGAATGGAATAGAGAGGAGGGGAATGGAGAGAAACTAAACGCAGTGGAATGGAATGGAGAGTAATAAAATAGGGAGAAATGGAATGGAGGGGAATGGAATAGAATGGAAGGAATAGTATGGAAAGGAATGGAATGGAATGGAAAGGTGAGGGATAGAATGGATTGAAATGGTATTATTACAATGGAATGGAATGGAAGGGAATGGAGAGAAATGAAATGGGATGAAGAGGAATGCAATTGAATGGAGAGGAATGGAATGGAAGGAATGGAATGAAGAGGAATGGAATGGAATGCAGAGGAATGGAATTCAATGGAATGGAATCAAGAGGAGTGGAATTATATGGAATGTATTGAAATGGAACAGAATGGAATGGAGAGGAATGGAATGGAATGGAATGGATAGAAGAAGAATAGAATGGAATGGAAAGGAATGGTATGGAATGTGTTGGGTGCCAGCCATGGAGGTCCACTGAGTGTTAGGGATCAGGAAGGGCTGTTGACCCCGAGACCACTAGGATGCGTTTGAGAGCTATTTGACCCCATTTCCTCCCCTTTCTACTCAGCTCTAACCAGATTAAGCTCCTGTGAGCTCAGAACATAGAAACTCTGAGATTGGACGAACACAAGCTAACTTTAGAAGCTCATTGCTCCCATTCTTCCACAAACTGCAGTTTTGGCTTTCACACAACTTATAATTCAAACTTGTGTCACATCTAAGAGCCTTAGTATTGGTCACAGGCTTCTGGGTCATGATCTTAGGATTTATTGAAGGTATAAATTGTAGAATACAGTTATAGAAGACAGCCATTTTGTTGAAAGAATGTGTCTGGGTTACTTGCAGGTAGCCCACTTTGAACTTTGGACTGGGCCACATTCCAAACATTCTGGGATGGGCCACTTTCGTTTGTAAAGTAAATACTTAAGCTTCTATAGAATTGTTTAACTTGGCATAAATCAATCAGCTTAGGATGAAAACGGTTTATAGAATATGTCAGTCATGGATTAGGTTATCCTTTGTTATGGGATTTTAAGATTATCATATGAAAAGTGTTTAAAGGCAATCATTGATTAAGTTTTCATGGATTAAGGTTTCTGGTGGGTGGAGGACGCCCCTGCCCCATCTGACTTCGTATATAAAAGACCCGTTGTAATTCCCAATAAATTATCATCATTGCTTCAGCACTAGACTGGAGTCCAGTCTCTTTTTTTCTCTCTTCTTCCCAACCGCCGATGCTGTCTCCACCTTTGGGGAACCCTGAACCCGGCTGGAGCTGGTCACTGGCAGGAATGGAGAGTAAGGAATGGAATGGAGAGATATGGAATATAAAGTAGTGGAATGGAATGGAATGCAATGGAGAGGAATGAAGTATAGAGGAATGGAAGGTAGAGGAATGGAATAGCTTCAACTGTAATGGAAGAAATGTAAGGAAGATTTATGGAATTCAATGGAATACAACGGAGTGTAGGGTAATGGAATTAAATGGAATGGAATGAAGAGGAGCCAAACGGAATGGAGAAGAAGGAAATGGAATGAATAGAATGGAATTGAATGGAATATAATGGAATTAAATGCAATGGAATGGATAGGAGTGGAATGGAGAAGAATTGAATGAGGTATTGGAATGGAATGGAATGCAATGCAATGCAATGGGATGCAAAGAATTTAATGAAGAGACGGAAGGGAGAAGTAAGGAATGGAATGAAGTGGAATGGAATGGAAAGGAATGGAATGGAATAGATTGGAAAGGAGTGAAATGGAAAGGAGAGGAATGGAATGGAATGCAATGCTATGGAATGCAAAGAATTTAATGAAGAGAAAGGAAGGGAGAAGAAAGGAATAGAATGAAGTGGAATTGAATGGAAAGGAATGGAATGGAATGGAAGAGAAAGGAAAGGAATGAAATGGAAAGGAGAGGAACGGAATGGAATGAAATGGAATGGAGTGAAATGGATGGAATGGAATGAGATAGATATAAAGGAAGGGAGATATATTGAAGTTAGAGGAATCATATGAAATATAGACGAATGGAATTGAGAGGAATGCAATGCATAGTATGGAAATACAAAGAATGCAGTGGAGAGGAATAGAATGGAGATATATTGACTGGACTGAAATGGAATGGAGCCGACTGGAATGGAATAAAGAGGAAGGAAATGGAGTGAAATTTAATGAAGGAATTGGAATGCAAAAGAATGGAATGCAATGGAATGGAACGAATTGGAGAGGAATAGAAAGAAATGAACTGGAATGGAATGGAATGCAAAGGAATGCAATGGATTAAAATGGCGAGGAATAGAATGGAATGGGTAGGAATTCAATGGAGGGTAATGGAATGGAGACATATGGTATTGACAGGAATGGTATGGAATGAGAGGAATGGAATTCAGAGGAATAGAAGGGAGAGGAATGGAATGATATGGAGAGAATAGGAATGGAAAGGAAAGGAATGGAATGAATTGGAATGGAATGGGTTGAATGGAATGCAATGTAATGGAATGAAGAGAAAAGGAATGTAGTAGAAGGAATGGAGAGTAATGGAATGGAAAAGAATGGAGAAGAATGGGAGGGAGAAGAATCGAATGGAGCAGTGTGCAATCGAATGGAATAGAAAGGATTTCAATGGAATGGAATGGACAGAATGACGTGGAATGGAATGGAATGAAATGGAATGAAAAGGAGAGGAATGTATTGGATAGGAATGGAATGTAGAGGAATTGAATGGAGAAAATGGAATGAAAGGAAAGGTATGTAATGTAGAGAAATAGAATGGTGAAGAATGGAATAGAGAAAATTGGAATGGAATGGAATGGAATAGAATGGAATGGAATTCAACTTAATGGAATAGAGAAGAATGGGAGGTAATGCAATGGAATGGAAAGGAGACAATGGGAATGGAATGGAGAGGAAGGAAATGGAGAGAAACTAAATGTGGTGGAATGGAATGGCGAGCAATAAAATAGGGATAAATGGAAAGGAGGGGAATGAAATGGAATACAATGGAATGGAATGGAATGGAATGGATTGGAAAGGTGATGGACAGGATGGATTGGTATGGTATGATTACAACTGAATGGAATGGAATGGATGGGAATGGAGAGAAATTAAATAGGATAAAGGTGAATGGAATTGAATTGAGAGGAATGGAATAGAAGGAATGGAATGACGAGGAATGGAATGGAATGGAGAGGAATGAAATTGAATGGAATGGAATCAAGAGGAGTGGAATTAGGTGGAATGGCTTGAAATGGAACAGAATGGAATGGAGAGGAATGAAATTGAATGGAATGGAATCAAGAGGAGTGGAATTAGGTGGAATGGCTTGAAATGGAACAGAATGGAATGGAGAGGAAGGGAATGGAAGGAATGGAATAGAGAGGAATGTAATGGAATCCAGAGGAATGGAATGGAGAGGAGTGAAAATGAATGGAATGGAATTGAGTGAGTGGAATTAAATGGAATGGATTGAAATTGAACAGAGTGGAATGGAGAGGAATGGAATGGAATTGACTGGAATGTATAGAATGGAATGGAAAGCAATGGAGAGGAACACAAGGTAAAGGAGAGGAAAGGAATGGAATAGAATGGAATGAATAGGAGAAGATTAGAATGGAATGGAAGGGAATGATATGGAATGGAGAGTACTGGAATGGAATGGAGAGGTATAGAAAGTAAAGTAGTGGAATGGAATGGAATGCAATAGAGAGGAATTTAGTGGAGAGGAATAGAAGGGAGAGGAATGGGATAGCTTTGACTGTAATGGAAAGAAATGTAAGGGAGAGTAATGTAATTCAAAGGAATGCAATGAAGTGTAGGGTAATGGAATAAAATGGAATGGAATGGAGAGAAAGGGAATGGAATAGGATGGAATAGAATGGAATGAAATGCAATGGTATGGATAGGAATGTAATGGGGAAGAAATGAAAGAAGGAATGGAATGGAATGCAATGGAATGTAAGGAATTTACTGAAGAGAAAGGAAGGGAGAAGAAAGGAATGGAATGAAGTGGAATGGAAAGGAGGGGAATGGAAAGGAATGGAATGGAATGAAATGAAATGAAATGGAATGGAGATAAAGGCAGGGAGAGATATGGAAGTTAGAGGAATCATATGAAATACAGACGATGGAATTGAGAGGAATGGAATGCAAAGGAAAGAATGGATTGACAAAGAATGCAGTGGAGAGAAATAGAATAGAGAGAAATGGACTGGAATGGAATGGAGAGGATTGGAATGGAATGGAGAGGAGGGGAATGGAGAGAAATTTAATGAAGGAATTGAAATGCAAAAGAAAGGAATGGAAAGGATTGGAGATGAATGGAATGGAGAGGAATAGAAGGCAATGAACTGGAATGGAAAGGAATGCAAAGGAATGGAATGGAGAGGAATAGAATGGAATGGGTAGAAACAGAATGGAGGGGAATGGAATAGAGGGGTTTGGAATGGAGAGGAATGGTATGGAATGAGAAGAACGGAATTCAGAGGAATAGAAGGGAGAGGAATGGAATGTAATGGAGAGAATAAGAATGGAAAGGAATGGAATGTAATGAATTGGAATGGAATGGGCAGGGATGGAATGCAATGGAATGGAATGGAAAGGAAAGGAATGCAATGGAAAGAATGGAGAGTAGTGGAATGGAAAGGAATGAAAAAGAATGGAGAAGAATGGGAAGGAGAAGAATGGAATGGAGAGGTATGCAATCGAATGAAATGGAAAGGATTTCAATGGAATGGAACAGAGAGGAATGAAATAGAATGGAATGGAAGGGAATGGAAAGGAGAGGAATGGAATGAATAGGAATGGAATGTAGAGGAATTAAATGGAGATAATGGAATGAAAGGAAAAGAAGGTAAGGTAGAGAAATAGAATGGTGAGGAATGCAATAGAGAAAATTGGAATGGAATGGAATTCAAGATAATGGAATGCAGAAGAATGGAAAGTAATGCAATGGAATGGAATGGAAAGGAGAGAGTGGGAATGGAATGGAGAGGAAGGGAAAGTAGAGAAAATAAATGCAGTGGAATGGAATGGAGAGTAATAAAATAGAGAGAAATGGATGGACTAGAATGGAATAGAACAGAGAGGAATAGAATGGAAAGGAATGGAATGGAATGGATTGCATAGGAATGGAATGGAATGGAATGGAGGGGAATGGAATGGAATGGAAAGGTGAGGGATAGAAGGGATTGGAAAAGTATTATTATAATGGAATGGAATGGATTGGAATGGAGAGAAATGAAATGGGATAAAGTGGAACGGAATTGAATGAAGAGGAATGGAATGGAAGGAATGGAATGAAGAGGAAAGGAATGGAATGGAGAGAAATACAATAAGGGAAAAGAAATAGAATGGAATGGAATTGAGAGAAGGGGAATTAAATGGAATGGATTGAAATGGAACAGAATGGAATGGAGAGGAATGGACTGGAATTGAATGGAATGTATGGAATAGGATGGAAAGCAACAGAGAGGAACGTAATCTAAAAGGGAGAAAAGAAATGGAATGGAATGTTATGGAATGGATAGAAGATGAATAGATTGGAATGGAAGGGAATGGTATGGAATGGAGAGGAATGGAATGGAATGGAGAGGTGTGGAATGTAAAGTAGTGGAATGGAATGGAATGCAATGGAGAGGAATGAAGTGGAGTGGAATAGAAGGGAGAGGAATCGAATAGCTACTACTGTATTGGAAAGAAATATAAGGGAGAGTAATGGAATTCAATGGAATGCAATGGAGTGTAAGGTAATGGAATTAAATGTAATGGAATGAGGTGGAACGGAATGGAAAGGAGAAGAAGGTAATGGAATGAATAGAATGGAATTGAATGGAATATAATGGAATGAAATGCATTGGAATGGATAGGAATGGAATGGAGAAGAATTGAGTGAGGGAATGGAATGGAATGGTATAGAATGGAAAGGAATGAAATGGAAAGGAGAGGAATGGAATGGAATGGAATCGAATAAAGTGGACATAAAGGAGGGAGAGGTATGGAAGTTAGAGGAATCATACAAAATATAGACGAATGGAATTGAGAGGAATGGAATGTAAAGAAAAGAATGGATTGACAAAGAATGCAGTGGAGAGGAATAGAATGGAGAGAAATGGACTGGAATGGAATGGAGACGATTGGAATGGATAGAGAGGACAGGAATGGAGAGGAATTTAATGAAAGAATTGGAATGCAAAAGAATGGAATGCAATGGAATGGGAATGGATTGGAGAGGAATGGAATGGAGAGGAATAGAAGGCAAAAACTTGAATGGAATGCAATGGAATGGAATGGAGATGAATAGAATGGAATGGGTAGAAATAGAATGGAGGGTAATGGAATGGAAAGATATGGAATGGAGAGGAATGGTATGGAATGAGAGGAATGGAATTCAGAGGAAAAGAAGAGAAGAGTGGAATGTAATGGAGAAAATATGAATGGAAAGGAAGGGAATGAATGTATTGGAATGGAATGGGGAGGGATGGAATGCAATGGAATGGAAAGGAATGCATTGGAAGGAATGGAGAGTCATGCAATGGACAGGAATGGAAAAGAATGGACAAGAATGGGAGGGAGAGGAATACAATGGAGAGGTATGCAATCGAATGGAGTGGACAGGATTTCAATGGAATGGTAAGGAGAGGAAAGAAATGGAATGGAATGGAAGGAGAGGAATGGAATGGATAGGAATGTAATGTAGAGGAATTGAATGGAGAAAATGGAATGAAAGGAAAGTAATGTAATGTAGAAAAATAGAATTGTGAGGAATGAAATATAGAAAATTGCAGTGGGGTCTTTACCAGAAGATGGCGACAGCATAGATGGATCCGTGAGACTCTTAGAAAGTGAGTTCCCAAAAAGACTCTTACTTTTCTTCCTGCACCCCCTGCCCACCGCCAGCTACACTGCTATGAGGCCTGAGAACTTTGGTCCCACACAGGGCCTGATATTGCGGCCTGACTGCAGAAGCTCCACTGTATGTGATTCCGGCTGGCTGGGGAATCAGGAATCGTGAATCCCAGCTCCCTCCCTGGCTACATTGTCATGACCAGCACCCAGCACCAAGCTGCCGGTCACTCATGGAGGCTTTGACCAACCGCCCCTCAGAGACACCGGTCCCATTTCTGGCTGAAGTGCCCTGTGAGTGACCCAGAGCCATCACCTGCCCTCTGGAGCTTTGGAGAGCTGAAGCCCCGGGCCCACCCTGGCTGAGGCACTCAGCATGAAACCGCAGTCTGTGTAAGGGAGCAGAGCCCCAAGCTGTTGTAAGGTGCCGATTGGAGGCCTCCAACTCCAGAAGAGTGAATGCCCGACCCTCTCCTCCACCCAGCCTGCTGGTGGCATTCCGGATCCAGCGTCCAGCTGTGCAGCTGGTCCCGCCTAGAGACCCACATGAGTATCCCTAAAAGTGAAAGTAAAACTACCACCTCCACCATTTTCAAGGCATATTTACATTGCATAGCCACACCCACCTATCAGAGCCTCCACCTCAGTTCCCACAGTGACATCATTAAACAGGAGACAAAGCCTCTCCCCTACATGGAACAGAGACCAGTGTCACAGATCTCCCAGGCAGTAGGCTAGCTGCCTGCAACAAAAACAGAGGGGAGAGGTTGGAGATTAAAATTCAAGGGACTTTATCCACTAAGGGATGAGAGAAACATCTACACAAATGAAGAAAAACCAAAAGAAGAATATGGGTCTCTCCCAGACTACTGGGAGGGCAGACACTGAGAAAACTGACTTTGGAATGCAAACAATGAAGATCCCCCAGAATGACTGGTCTCAAGCTACAAACCTAGATATCAGGACATTAATGGAGAGATTAAAAAGAATTGAGAAGACTCAAGAAGAAACTAGAAAGGAGCTGATATCTGAGATAACAGTAATAAAGAATACTGTGAATGAAATAAATAACAAACTGATAAGCATGGAAAGCAGAAATACCCAAGCAGAAGAAAGAATCTTAGAGCTTGAGGTCCAAAATATAGAACTAAACCAAATTTTCAAAAACACAGAAAACAAGCTCAAAAAGACAGAAAAGAGGACGGGGCAAGATGGCGACGGCATAGGTGAACTGGTGAGATTCTCTGAACGTGAGTTCCCAAAAAGGCTATCACCTCGCTACCCCCATCCCCCAGCCCACCACCAACCGCGCTGGGGTCAGGCCCGGGAACTTCAGTCCCACGCAAGGCCAGATATTGCGCCCCTCCCCCCACTGCTGCCATTCTATTCGTGTGTGGAAGTCTCCAGTCCCAGCCCCCTCCAGATCCCTCCCCGGCTGCATTGTCCCCAGCCCGGGCACCCAGCATCAAGCCGCCGGTCACACAGGGAGGCTCTGGGCACCTGCCCTTCAGAGACACTGGTTCCATTTCTGGCTGAAGTCCTCTGTAGGGTCCCAGCGCCACTCTCGCTATTTAGAGCCTGCCCTTTGGAACTTTGGAGCTCTGGAACTCCGGGTCCACCCTGGCTGTGGCACTCAGCGTGAGACCCCAAACCAGAGGACCCAGACAAGCGGAGAAAAACAGATCTGCTTAAACTGCCTTGCCATTCTCCAGGCAGAGACTTCCATTGCCCTGCCCACCTAGCAACAAACTTTACCTCATTTCCTAAGGCCAGGTATTGCAGCGTGCGGGGAAGTTTTGGGTCCCTGCTCCCTCCAGCTCTCTCCCCAGCCTGGCACCCGGCACCACAATCACACAGGGAGGCTCTGAGCGCCCGCCCCTCAGAGACACCGGTTCCATTACTGGCTGAATACTCTGTAGGGTCGCAGCGCCACTCTCGTCATTTACAGCCTGCCCTTTGGAACTTTGGAGCTCTGGAACTCCGGGTCCACCCTGGCTGAGGCACTCAGCATGAGACCCCAAGCCAGAGGACCCAGACAAGCGGAGAAAAACAGATCTGCTTAAACTGCCTTGCCATTCTCCAGGCAGAGACTTCCATTGCCCCGCCCACCTAGCAACAAACTTTACCTCAGCTCCTAAGGCAACAGTGTGAAACAGGAGACAAAGCCCCACCCCTATGCTGCAACAAAAAACAAAAGGCAGAGGCTGGAATCGGAGATCACAGAAGTGACTCTAGTCTGATCGCTTATTTTGACTTATGATTTTATCATTGAAACTGTTGGTCTAGATTACGTTTGGTGTTTACCTTCTGACTTATACTGTTTCTTGATTTTTTTGGCCTGTCTCTGTTTAGCTATCAGTATTCTTTAGGGAATCTTTCTTACCTGTCTTTTTTCACTTCTTCCCAGCCCTGTGTCTCTCTCTCACCTGATAGTTGGTAAGTATATCTGTTTTCCCTCTTGCACTTCTCTCTTTCGCTTATTTTGACTTATGATTTTATCATTGTAACTGTTGGTTTAGATCACGTCTGTTGTTGACCTTCTGACCTACACTGTTTCTCGATTTTATTGGCCTGTGTCTGTGTAGCTATCAATACTCCTTAGGGAATCTTTCTTACATGTCACCTGATAGCTGGTATGTATATCTGTTATCCCTCTTGCACTTCTCTCTTTCGCTCATTTTGACTTATGATTTTATCATTGTAACTGTTGGTTTAGATCACGTTTGTTGTTTACTTTCTGACTTACACTGTTTCTCGATTTTATTGCCCTGTCTCTGTGTTGCTTCAGTACTCTTTAGTACTATGTAGCTATCAGTACTCTTTCTTACGTGTCTTTCTTCACCTCTTCCCAGCCCTGAGTCTCGATCTCACCTGATAGATGGTATGTATATCTGTTTTTCCTCTCCCGCTTCTCTCTTTCTAACTCCCTATTGACCCCCCCTTCCTCCATTATTTTCCTCTTCTATATGCCCCCTTTTTAAATCTAGGGACCAAGACTGCAAACTGCTGAATAGACAGACTGTAAAGCAGAGGGAAAAGTGAACAAAACCAGAAGACCCTCATAAGGAAGAACAGGTCATTGCAGAAGAGAAATAAAAGCAACCCCACCTTCCCTCAAAAACAGAATTGAAGAGGGGGAGGGAAAGGGGTAAAGGGAGAAAAATCTACAGAAATGAAGAAAAACCAAAAGAAGAGTATGGGTCTCTCCCAGACGTCTGGGAGAGCAGACACTGAGAAAACTGACTTTGGAATACAAACAATGAAAAGTCCCCAGAATGAAGGGCCTCAAAATGCAAATGTAGATATCAAAACAATAATGGAGAGATTAAAAAGAATTGAGGAGACACAAGAAGAAACTAGGAAGGAGCTGATATCTGAGATAACAGTAATAAAGAATACTGTGAATGAAATAAATAACAAATTGATAAGCATGGAAAGCAGAATTACCCAAGCAGAAGAAAGAATCTCAGAGCTTGAGGACCAAAATATAGAAATAACCCAAACTCTTAAAAACACAGAAAATAAGCTCAAAAAGACAGAACAAAACCTTCAAGAGACCTCAAGAGGCCTAACCTAAGAATAATCAGACTCCCTGAGGCAGAAAGAGAAACAGAGACCACATTGGAACAAACTTTCCATGAGATCATTCAAGAAAATTTCCCTTATCTAATCAGTGATACAAAAATTCAAACACAAGAGATTCAGAGAAC
>NW_007252043.1:0-819 GCF_000164805.1 Carlito syrichta
ATGAACGTCATTGTACACCTACCCTTAACTGTACCCCACAAAACCATAATAAAAACTACTGATTAATGAAAAAAAAAAATAGAAGAAAAATTGCTAGTTTTCATGCTGTCTCTTCCTTCTCCCCCACTAACATAATTGTTGTTTCATAAACCATTCAATTATATTTGTGCTAGTATAGAACCTGTTTATGCTACTCATTATTCATACTCATTCTACCCTTCCTTAGTCCATTATCTAAAGGCAATGCT
Source organism: Carlito syrichta (assembly GCF_000164805.1). Classification (NCBI taxonomy): domain Eukaryota; kingdom Metazoa; phylum Chordata; class Mammalia; order Primates; family Tarsiidae; genus Carlito; species Carlito syrichta. Next base: position 249 of record NW_007252043.1, read on the forward strand.
CTTATTAATGAGGCTATGTAATTTTTTTCTTTTCCTTCATTAGCAGCTACTGCTTCCCATGCCTTTCATCATCAGAATGCCTAAAGTTTACTTCACCTATTTGGGTTCCGGACCACCTCATCAGAAATGTCCGGCTTCCCACCCCCACCACAGTGCTGCGAGAAGCTGCAAACCACCAACTTGGGGACAGCTGAAAGTGCTGACACATGACGCAGAGGATTTGGTTCGGTTTCAAATTACTTCTCTTACTCTCTCTACTGTTTTTATTGCTATACTGGCTATTATAGCAAGCCAGGTGGGTTGTATTTATTAAAAAAAATCTTATTTGGCTTATATCCCAAACCCTCTAGTGTTTCAGCCTGTTACATGGGATACTAAGATTATTACTGTTTTTACTAATCATTCCTCTTTATTAAAAGGCCCCACTCTTTTTTCATTGTGGGTCAAAACTGTTATTAACCATAATTTTTCCTTTTCAGTTGTTCTAGTTCTCTTCCAATATGTTTTAGTTTACCTAAAAAATCAAACTACTTGCATAAATCGCAAATTACTGTCTTACTTTCTCTAATTC
>NW_007252043.1:2000-11142 GCF_000164805.1 Carlito syrichta
TATGCCCACTTGGCCTTTTCTAACATATGCAAGGGTTAAACTCTGAAGCACATCAAGAATGCTTTCTTTCACTTGGTTATAAGTTACTAGATATTGCTTAAGTAATAAATGATATAAGTATATCCACTCCTCATTAGATTTAGGGTTATGCAGTTTAGTGTTTAGACATAAGGATTTTTAGAAGCACAAGTTTATAGTAGTTCATTATGAATTCATTACAAGTTCTAACACTTATCTAGGAGTTATGTAGGTGATTTATAACACTGTTTTCACTAACTTAGGATAAGATTAATATTAAGGTTTTTACTTAATTCTATAGTTAAAACTCTAAGTTAACATTTATAGAGTAGGTTTTCACTGAACTCAGAATATAATAATCAGACACTTTTATGACAGATCAGCTAAAACAGAAAGTAACCTTGAGGGGCCTGGGAAACATTACTAAAAGCTTCTTTTGAGTTCTCTTTAGAAACATGCACTGCAAGATAAGAGAAAAGTAACGAGGACATCTGGACAAGGGAGGCGATCACAGGACTCTGAAGAACATAAGAGCCTAAGATAAGAATATTCCTGACACATAAAGAAATATACACTTAAAGAAACTTTCTTGAAACATTTGTAATTTGGGACATTGGACTGAGAGTGTCATTGTTGGCTTTATGAATAGGACTTGTCTAATGCCTATGAGATTCCTGGCTTATTTGCTACTAAAGCCACTGGGAATCTTGGTTTGTTTGCTACTAAGACCACTAGCTGGTAACTTTTAAAAGATATGTATGTGAAAGAGTTTTCTTTGTCTTGCCCCTTCAAAAATGGTATAAAAGCTCTGTATTAACTAACATTAAATTGTCATCTGTTCAAGAAGCAGGTGTCTGGTATATGATCATCGTTCGCCTATCTGTCTCTCCTTCAACACTTCCCATGACCCTTGTGGGGCAGGCCCCTGCACAATACAATGTTACACTGACCACACAAGACTTCAGAATGACATTTTATCATACATTAATGCTTTTTTATGTGTATTTCTCTATGTGATCCCTTTGCAAGAAAAGGCTGCTATCACACTCATGTTATAACAACAGCAACATTTTATTTTAAGTGACTATATTAACATGATACAAAAAACACACAGTTTGAGAATTTTGACATCACTTGCTCTAATCACTCTGAGGCTATTGTTTTAAAAAATGTCATTCTTTGGTCAGTGGGAAGATTACACATCACTTGTTTGTGCAGACAAAGGTCAAATCATCCTCATTTTATAATTTCTTTGGGTGCTTGTGATGAATTTCTGAATGACCCTCTCTGTTTAGCTAGAACTGAGGTCTGGGTAGCTGAAAAAGAAAGAAAAAATATTATGTATTGACCCCCCCTTTTAATATATTTTTACTTCTTAATTTTCTTTAACATAATCAGAACTAATTGTTTAGTAAACAAAATATTCTGTTAGTTAGTAACCAGGGAGATCAGTAGCAAATTATTCTCATGTGAATAAAGAACAACCTTTTAAAGAGTAGTTTTGTTAAAAGAAATAGACTGAAGGTACTTGGAAAAATCCTCTCTCATATTAACCAGGGTTAAGAACTCAGCAGTCATCATAATCCTACTGACACACACAATTTACATGTAGGAGTACGATGTAGGATATCTGTGCTACTGACCCTAAAAGTTACTATAATTTTTACTTTTTTTCTATCACAACAGAATCTCAGCAGGAAAGTCCTCTGTTTTCCCAATTGTTGCATACCTTGGAGAGTTATTGAGGTGCCCAGTATCTTACAAAAGTGACACATTTTCTGGTAACATTTTCCATCACAAAGTATTCTCTTTTTGGCTCCCAAGGGAAAGATAAAAACAAAACAAAAACAAAAATTAGTATGAAGGTGAATAGCAATTCTGTGAAAATGTAAAATCAAAGAAAGATCATGTCAAAAAAGCATATTGTACTAACCTTCAAATAATCACCTCTCCCCCTGTCAATGGTGAATCCACACACTTGTGATTTTCTGGAGGTATTAAGCCTGAGTTTCATGACCCTCTGAATTTTTCTTCAGAATGAAATTGTATGGTGCCTCTAGAATAATTCCACCCTATCAGTTCGTCAAGGGAAAAAAATGCATCCTTAGTTGTTCTCCACAATCAACATTACCTGAAACTGACTCTGATTCCTTATTAATCTGAACTCACTGTCCTATATTTGAAGGGAAACATGTAACACAGGAAGAGGACATGAGCATAAGAGAGAAAAAGTCATGTTTTTTTTTTTTGGTCATGGTAAGTGTGATAGTGACAAGGAAAAAAAGTGCCAGTTCTTTCTCCAACTTAAATGTCACCCAGGTCCTTCCACACACCTACTAACAAAATAAACAGGATAATAGCACTCGGCTCAGAATTGCAATTAAGGTTACATAATCAGTTTACAATTAAGAAATAGTTAGATGATAAGCATGGCCAAGCTATTTCATATTTTTAAAAGTAATCACTGTATCATTATATGTTTACTTTGGCTACAGACATTGATTATCATGTGTATAATAACTAAAATAGTCATTGCATCTACCCCATGTATACAGATGAGACATGAATGTCATCTTCAATGAGTTCTATTCTACTTTTAGTTCTCTTGGAATGTCAAATGGCATTTACAGTGATGATTTTAAATTTTTATCTGAAAGAAATTTTTCTAAACAGTGAAGACTTGAAATTGAAATACGCAAACTTCATACTTGAGAGACTTGAACAGAAATGTTTTTAGCCTGTGTGTCCTAATAGCTCAGTTGATATTTCAATCACATTCAATCTTTAGAAAAAATTTGTATAAAGGTAACACAGTCATTGTACATCAAAAATTGAACTTTTTTTCCCCCGCAGTAAAATGGATCACTGGTAAGTTAGCCATATGCTTGGAGATGCAGAGTAAAGGGTATTCATACTACGTTCCCCTTCCACTACTAGTATTTTCATAGTAGTGAAATGCTATTCAATCCACCATTCAGTAGGTCAGTCAATAGGTATTTATTGAATGTCTGCTGTGGCACTAGAGATACACTTGTAAGCCAAATTAAATCATAAACTAATTCACAGGGACATTATATTCTAGTATAAGGAGGCATTTATTTATTCAACCAATATTAATCGAACACCTATGATGTGTGTGGAACTCTTTTAGGTACTTGGAATTTATCAGTGGCTAAAGCAAAGAAAGAATTATGTCCTTGAAGAACTTACATTTTCTAGAATGTGTGATTTAAAAAAAGAACCCATAACTACATTATATTACTTAAGAATTTTTGAGGGAGAATGGAGGACAGAGATGTGTTGAATTTGAAACACAATAAATTCAAGATGTCTGAAACCTACTTAAATATAGAAAACATAGAATTCTGCTTCTTATATGAGTGAACAAACATCTTTTCAGGCAGAAATGTCAATACTTTTAAATGTCTAAGCCATGTTTCTTTTTATTTTATTGGCTATCTAGCATAAGTATAATTTGCCTATAGTGTTCCAGGGGGAAACAATCTTCATGACTTTAAATGCCAACTGATAAAATGTCAAGACTTGACAAGTAGAAGAAAAGGCACTTAAAATCTAAATCTTAAAAGGGTCTTGGGCAATGACTTTCACAGCAAATTATTTCAAATGCCAGCAAAGATGTTTTCTAAGCTTTAATTTAGAGTATCTTGTTCAACACATTGTAGACACAAAAGAAAATAGAACATTGTGTTTTCCTGGTATCTCCTCTGTACTCTGAAAATAACTTACTTACTGGAAAGCAACTTTGATTATTACAATGAAAGTTTACAGTCAAAACATTTTTGAAAATTAAAACAATTTAAAACACTCCTTTTTATAGAACATAGATATGATATTGAGTAGCATATTATTAAATGTTGAAAATGATTTATCTGCATTTGGTAATAAAGAAAAACAAAAATTTACATTGTGTTTATTATCATTTCTGTGTTAAGGGTGTCGACTATATAATAGTGCAGTTTATTTTACTTTATTGCATTTGATATCTTGAATAGTATCAACAAAGGAGATAATTCATTTTAATAATGAGAAGGATAGATGCCAGAAATAAAAATAAAATAAAATATTGTACTTAAATAAGGATTACTTTGCTGTGTATACACTTCTAGAACAGATGGCCAAGACATACTTGGTTAATCTGAGAGGTCACATTTTCTTATTGCAAAATTATCTAAAGCATAAATTTGAGTTTGACTAAATGTTTTAACATATATTATTCTACTATTCCAATATCTGTAATGAACAGAAACTTTTAGATTCTTTCAGGAGGTACTTAGTGGTTAACAGTACAGATTCTGGTGTCTCATTTTCTTAATCTATACCGTGGGAATCAAAAAAATTCATTCCCTGTCATTGTAAGATGAAAATGTGATTTACTTGTAAAATGTCTATTATTATTATTTACTTACTAAACTATAAATGTATATAAATACACATACACTCAACTAATTTAGTGTTTGATACTGTTTTTAATGTTAATATAATTTAAAAATATAGGATTATTAAACCAATAATTAACAAACACAATAAACTAATATTATAGAACAATTCATTGTATAAAAATTAGTAACCCTATGTAGCTAGGAAAATAGATAACATCATTCAAAATCCTGAGTATTATTGCTTTTCCAATTTATATGAACATTAAACCTTTAAAATTATTTAATATAGTTACTCTTGAAAACAATATTTAAAAAACCAACCACAAGGAATTTCTGGTTTCAGGCCCAGCCGGCAAAGTGTTGGAAAATTGTCGCTTTTGTCCTTACAACAGTAATAAAGCAGAAAAATGAAAACTCTACAACTTTATTAGGACCCACCAGAAAACTGAGGTCTCAGGGCAAATTACCACAGATAAGCTACAGAAATATGACAATCTAGAAAGTCACAGCCAAGATTCCTTATTAGAAACAGAAGCTGCAGGAGCCATAAACAGGTAAGAGCATTTAAATAATAATTTCGATGACTTTGTGAAGGCTGAGTGTAGACTAATATGAGAGTCAGGAAATCCTAGAGCTGTAGTCTTAGGGAGCCTCTATTATTTCCTGGGTTTTAGCTTAAAAAACCATACCATGTTATCATAATAAAAAATCCATGAAAGATCTTCTCATAGCTCTGGCAAAGTAAAGGAATATATAACCGTTGTGAATATGCTTAGAGGATTCTCCATAACAAAAACTTCCTCTCAAAAGAAAAAACCTTTACCAGAACCTTACTCAACTTGGGAAAAGGGCATGTCCTCAAGGACTGCAGTCAACTCTAGCTTTTTTGTCTCACCTAAGTAAGCAAGGGTGGGGGAAGAGGATATGCTAAGAAACACTTTTGAAGGTTCCATTCCAGGAAAAAGACTAAGATCTTAGTCTTAAAATTATAGGACACTTTCACTCCTCTACACACAACTTACCATCACAGCAATCAGACTCAAGCATAACAGTGAATTGGAGCTGAAAGATATAGACTCTATACAAAGGGGAGTCCTTAGGGAAGTCCAAACACAAAGAGGAGTAGAAAAAAGGAGAAACACTAGAGGACCTTAAAGTTTTTGAAACCTAAAAATTTGGAAAACATTAAAAACAGCCAAATCCTTTCAGACAAACATAGAACCTCAAAGGAGAGGTCTATTTGTCTTAGTTCTTATTAACTGATATATCTAACTTTCAACAAAAAAATTACAAAGCATGCTGAAAGGCAAGAAAAAACAGTATGAAAAGGTAAATCAAGCATCAGAACCTTATTCATATGAGAAAAGATTTGGGAAATATCAGAGAGTGAATTTAAAATAACTATAACATGTCAAGGGTGCTAATTGAAAACACAGACAAAATGTGAAAAAAGATGGGAAGTGTAAATAAAGCAATAAGAAGTTTAAGGGAAAAAGTCAAAGGAAATGCTAGAAAGAAAAAAAAAAACTTTAACAGAAATGACCAGTGTTTTTGGTGGCATCATCAGTAGTGTAAGCATGACTAAGAAAGGAATCAGTGGACTTGAAGATATGTCAATAGGATCTTCCCAAACTAAAATTCAGATAGAGAAAAAAGTTTTTTAAAAAATAAGAACTGCAGGAAAAGACATATTTAAATTAACAGTCACTTAGAATTTCCAAAATTGGTGACAAATATCAAACCAAAGATCCAAGAAACAGAGAATACCAAGTAGGATAAACAGCAAAATATCAACTTCTGGCAAGACGGTGAAGGCGCAAGTTGGTCCATGAGATTATCTGCAAAAGCGAGTGTCCATAGGGACCCTTGCTCTTCCCTCATGGTTCCTGCTCCCGCAATGGCCAGCCTGCTTTTCAGCCAGCCATGCTGGCCTGCAGGTGGCAGAAAAAGGCCCCATGCACAGCTCTGACTGCCACTGCTGCCACAGCCGTTGCCTTGCTGCCAGCCACTTTGGCACGCGGGTTGGAGGCCCCAGGTTCCACGCACTACACTGCTGACCTGGCCACTGCTGCCATCGCTTCTTCCTGTAGTCACACCCTCCCCAGGCCCAGGGTGGCCCTTGGCTCCTGGCCCATGGAAGTCCTCCCACACACCTCACTGCTGATGAGGCCACCACTGCCCCAGCTCCCTCCCACAGCCGCTCCCTCGCCCCACCTAGGTTGGCCCTCAGCTGCCGGCCTGTGGAGCTCTGGACCCCCACGTCTGCTGCACTGCCCTGCCCAAGTTGTCCAGTACCACACTGACCTGGAGCTCCCAGCCATTTCACACTCTGCCTCCCCCAGCTTGGTTCCAGGCTGGTGGGTCCAGAGAGCAGCTGGAGCCCTGAAACAGGCAGAGACCTGCATTGACGCACCCAACCCCTCCCAGCTCTGCCAGCCTCCAGGTAGACCCTGGAGGTAATCGCATTAAACTGGGAGAGTCAGAAACCCCTCCCCCATGCTAGATCAGACACAGGTCAGATCTGAGTGACAGACTTCTCAGAAGGCAAGCTGACTGAACCCAGATCTGATCCAACCTCCCCCCACACACGTCTGGTGCATCAGATCCTAGCTGTGAACAACCCCACTAGCCTGCGATGAGAGTTAGAGACCAGAACTGAAAGGACATTGGACTTAGAGGAATGATCTAAGAGCATGCTTGGTTCCCTTGTTTTCTTGTTTTTATTTTTATCTGTTGGTTTTACTTATCTTTTTCTTTTTTCTCTCTTCTTACTGTTATTGATAACATTTGTGTACTTGCTTTTTCTCTGTTAGTTTACTGATTTTTTTTATTTCTTTGGACTTCATGTTTGTGTAGGGGAATAGTATCAATAAGGAGGTTGATTGTTTTGTGTGTCTGTATGATTGCCTGTATGGTTTAGGTTTTTTAAAAATCTTTTCTGTCTTTGTGTCTCTTTTTATTTGTTAGTTGGTACATTTGTCTGTTTTCCCTCTTACTCTTCTCACTTCCACCTTCCTCTTTCTCCCCTCCCTTATTCCATTCTTTTACTTTTTCTTACCCCATTTTGCTTTCAGGGAGTAAATCTATTCCCCCATTGCATGGACAGATTGCAAGGCAGTGGGAAGTGGGTTCCAGGGTATCCATACACCTGTAGGTGGATACCGGGATCTGAAGATAAATTTTAAATCACAGTTTCCCCCTCAATTAAATCTCAAAACTGCAAAAAAAGTACAGTCCCAAACCCACAGTCCAACTTCAGAAGTGAACAAAGCTAGAGGATTCACATAAAGAAGAATAGGAGATTGAGCAAACAGAAGTTAAAGCAACCCTGCCACCCATGAACAACAGATTTAAATACGAGGGGGAAAAAAGGAAAAAGTGGGGAGGAAAATCTACACAAATGAAGAAAAACCAAAAGAAAAATATAGATCTCACACAGACCCCTGGGAGATCAGACACTGAGAAAACAGACTTTGGAACACAAACAATGAAGAGCCCCCAGAATGACTGGTCACATGCTACAAACCCAGACATCAAGACATTAATAGATAGAATGAAAAGAATTGAGATGAGACAAGAGGAAAATAGGAAGGAGTTGATAACTGAGATAACAGCAGTAAAGAATACTATTATTGGAATAAAAAACAAACTAATAAGCATGGAAAGCAGAATTAGCCAAGCAGAAGAGAGAATCTCAGAGCTTGAGGACCAATATAGAACTAACCCAAACTATTCAAACCATAGAAAAGAAGCTTAAAAAGACAGAGTAAAACCTTCATGAGATGAGCAATTACTTCAAGAGACTGAACCTAAGAGGAATTGAACTTCCTGAGGCAGAAAAAGAGACAGAGACCACTCTGGAACAAAAATTCCATGAAATTTTTCAAGAAAATTTCCCTCATCTTATCAGCAATGCAAAAATTCAAGCACAAGAGATTTAGAGAACCCCTGCAAGAGAACAAATGAGAAAACCAACTCCCAGACACATAAAAATTCACCTAAACAAGGTAGGTATAAAAGAAAAAAATCCTAAAGGGAGCAAGAGAAAAAAATCAGACTACCTACTGGGGAAGACCAATTAGAATAGCAGCAGATTTATCTACAGAAACACTTCAGGCTGTGAGAGATTGAAGCCCAGTCTTCAAAGTTTGGAAAGCTAATCAATTTCAACCAAGAATAACCTACCCAGCTTCACTTGTGAAGGGGAATTAAAATCTTTTCTTGATATTCAGTCCCTAAGAACTTATGCTGCCTCTAGACCAGCTCTACAAGAAACATTTAAGAAAGTATTAAACACAGAAAGCAGGGAAAAAAGAACAACAACATTCTTTACAAGTGTGCAGGGAAAAGATGGAATACACACATGAATCAACCCCCAAACCAAAAGAAACAAAAGAAACAAACAAACAGAATCAACAACACCTCTATAAGAACTTCATGACAGGGATAAACTCTCACATTTCAATAATTAGCCTGAATGTGAATGGACTAAATACACCACTGAAAAGAAATAGAATGGGAAAATGGATAAAATATCATGAGACAGCAATGTAATGTCTCCAGGAGACTCATCTCTCCAGAAAGGACACTCACAGACTAAAAGTAAGAGGATGGGAAGCAAAATTTTAGGCAAATAGAATACAAGAGAAAGCTGGAGTTGTAATCTTAATCTCAGACAAAATACCCTTTAAGCTATCAAATATTTAAAAAGATGAAGAAGGTCA
>NW_007252044.1:0-14123 GCF_000164805.1 Carlito syrichta
TGGTTGAATTGTTTCTCTTTTAGAACTTTGAAGATAGGGCTCCAGGCTTTCTTAGCCTGAAGGGTTTCTATGGATAAATCTGCTGCTATTCTAATTGGTTTTCCCTGGTAGGTAGTCTGGCCTTTTTCTCTTGCTGCCTTTAGGATTTTTTCTTTTATAGCTACTTTGTTTAGGCGAATTATTATGTGTCTGGGAGTTGGTCTTCTCATTTGTTGTCTTGCAGGGGTTCTCTGAATCTCTTGTGTTTGAATTTTTTCATCCTTGATGAGTTGAGGGAAGTTTTCTTGAATGATTTCATGAGATGTTTGTTCCAGTGTGGCTTCTGTTTCTCTCTCTGCCTCAGGAAGCCCAATTACTCTTAGGTTTGGTCTCTTGAAGTGATCATTCATCTCTTGCAGGTTTTGTTCTGACTTTTTGAGCTTCTTTTCTATGCTTTTGACAGTTTGGGTTAGTTCTGTGTTTTGGTCTTCGAGCTCTGAGATTCTTTCTTCTGCTTGGCTGTTTTTGCTTTCCGTGCTTATTAGTCTGTTATTCATTTCCATCACAGTATTCTTTACTGCTGTTATTTCTGACATCAGCTCCTTCCTGTTTTCCTCTTGTCTCTCCTCACTTTTTTTAATTCTCTCCATTAATGTCTTGATGTCTGGGTTTGTTGCATGTAACCAGTCATTCTGGGGGCTCTTCATTGTTTGTGTTCCAGAATCTGTTTTTTCAGTGTCTGATCTCCCAGGGGTCTGTGTGAGACCTATATTCTTCTTTTGGTTTTTCTTCATTTGTGTGGTTTTTCCCCCTCCCTACTTTTTCCTTCCCTCCATGTCACCGTCTTCTTTAGTTCTGTTATTCAGAGGTGTAGGGATTGGTTTTACTCTGTTTGTTCAATCTCCTATTCTTTATGTATGCCCTCTTACTTTGTTCAAATTCTGGAGTTGCACTGTAGGTTGGGGGTGGTCCTTTTTGCAGTTTTGAGATTTACTTAAGCGGGGAGCTGTGATTCAAAATCTATCTGCAGGTCCTGGTATTTGCTGACAGCTGTGTGAATAATCTGGAACCCACTTCCCACTGCCTTGGAATCTGTCCATGCAGTGGGGCTGTAGGTTTACTCCCTGAAATAAAATGTGGTTAGCAGAGGGGAGAGAATGGAGCAGACAGTGGGTTGAAGAGGGGGGTGGAGAGACAGAGGAGTAAGGGGGGAAACAAATGAGTGTGCCAACAAATAGAGAGAGAGGCCTATACTGAAACAGATAAAAAACAATAGACCACAGCTACAGACAAACCAACTCTCATACAGACAAAAATAAAACATATAGTGATGCTAACATGCCAGCTATCCAACCACCTTATTAGTGTGCTGTTCCTCTATACAAAGATATGGTTTACAGAGAGAAGAAAAAAGAAGAAAAGGAAGAGGAAAAAAGAAAAAAAGGAACAATACAGTAGGAATAGAATTAAGTCATTAAACTCACAGAATCAATGAAGCACACTCTGCGACATTTCGTTTAAGTCCAATGTCCTTTCAGGTCTGATTTCTAGTTTTCTTTTCAAGCTGGTAAGTTAGTTTGCAGTTAGGGTCAGTTGCCCCTGATCTGCTGTGAAGGACAGTCCAGATCACCCTCCGTTCACCACTCTGGCCTGTGTCTTTATCAAGCTTGTTTCTCCCGTTTCGGTGTTGTTACCTTGAGTCGCCAGCAGGTGGTGCTGTCTCAGCTGCTCGCCCAGAGGGGGTGGGGCTGGACAGGGGTGGCAGAGGCTGAAGATGGCAAGATGGCTGCCTGCCTCAGGGCAGACAGCAGGAGACTCAGGGCGGGCAGGACGTCTCGGTCGCAGGAGAGGTGGCAGCGATCCCAGCAGATCTTCCCAGAAGGGGCTTCAAGGACTGAAGTTGTGGATTGCCTCCGGCCCGGGTGGTGCGATGTGCTACCAGCGGCAGTGGCGGTGGCTGCGGCGGCTGCAACAGCTGCAACGGCTGCGTCTGCACTGCAGTGGCTGTCCAGACCGCTGCGATGCCCCAGCAGTGGCAACAGCCGAGCTCCGTATGAAGTGCAGGCTGTGATGTTGGGATCCGTAGCCCCTGGGGCAAGAGTCAGAGACCCACCGCAGTTCTCCTTTGCAGAGATTTTCACAGACCGGGTTGCCCCGTTGCCATCTTGCCGGAAGTCCAAGTATATTTCTTATATGTATGGATCGCCAAACTTTACAAAGAAATCCATGGAAATAAGCCCATTACAAGCATGCAGGACAAATCTGCCTCCATGAAGAGTCATATCCACAAATGATTTGGGGAATTTAACTCATTAACTTAAGTAATTAGAAATTAATTGACCTGGGGAGATGAAGGTAACCAAAGGATGTCATGTCACCCTAACTTACATCAAGGCACTTCAGAATCAATATTCAATATTCCAGCATGAGACCAGCCAGCAATTTAACAATTATTTAGATATTAGACACACATACCAACATGCAGATGTCAATCCTTTTTTATTTTTTGTCTTTATGCAGAATTCTTATTTAAGTTACCTGCTCACTTGAAAATATATAAACCTTTCAAACAATTATTTTCTTTTGTATATATATATTTTTTTATTTTAAAGATGAGGGGTACAATTCAGGATTTGGTATACAAGTGGACATGGCACAGATGAAGTTTGGGCCTCCCTTTGGTCCCCACATTGCCTGGTTTGAGATCAAGTACCCTTACTGATGTTGCTGTGTTCCCCCCAAACAATTATTTTCAAAGACTTGATGAAGAATCGAATGACAGAGTTAGTATTTAGCTTTACTAAATTGTTCACTGCCTTTAAAAATTGACCAATTCTGCACAGACAAGAAGAAAAAAGGAATTAAGTTTCTACTGCATTAGAAATAAATGACACCGACTTCTTTTCCTCTTCCTGATTTAAAACTCACAGCCCAGACTGTCTTGAAAGAGAATGTGCGGGAGAGATTGAGATCTCACTACAACTACCGGACGACCAAGCAGGCGCCTTGCAACCTGCTCTAAATGGAAAATAAACAGCTAGGAACATCATGGCAACGATCCGTGTCAGACTGTTTCCGGCGTGCCATGATTCATTGTTCAGTTTTGAAACACCGTCCGGGACTTATGAAGATCATCAACAAAAAGGAATTTATTCACAGGTAAGTGGTCAGGTGGAAAGTCACTTGAAACTGTCCAGAGGAACATTTTGAAGGAAGTACTGTGACTGTTTAATTTGGGAAGAGCCATGATGCATATTGTTGGTTCTGAGGGCTTTCCATGGGTAAGAAGGGTTTGAGTTTTTAGTATGTCAAAGAAGCTACAGAGATAAAAAATATACCTCAATAAGCAGAAAACATTAAAACTCAAAGATAAACTGTCTACCACTGAGACTATTAAACTAGCTTTCTTTGAAACTATTCTGTAAATAGCAGATAATTACTTGGCAGAGGTGTTAATAAAGGGATTGAGCAACTGGTTGATGGATCCCTGAGCTAGAGGGTTTCATGGTACTTTTTTAATATTTAAATTCTAAATTCTAAAATTATATATATATATATACTTTTTTTTTAAGTTGGAGTCTTATTCCATCACCCAGGCTAGAGGACAGTGGCATGCTCATGGCCACCCCAGCACTGACCTGCTGGGCTCCAGCGATGCTTCCGCCTCAGCCTTCCAAGTAGCTGTAACTATAAGCACGCACTGCCACACTCAGCTAAATATTTTTTTATTTTATTGTAGAGACGAGGTCTTACCATATTGCCTAGGCTAGTTTCAAACCCATAGGCTCAGACAATCCTCTCGCCTCTGCCTCCTGCAGTGCTGGAATGACAGGCGTGAGCCACCACGCCCGGCCTAAAATGCGATGTTCTAAATGGTTTCGCACTCTTCCTGAAAGAGGATACTCACTGCCCCTGTAGAGAATCTGTTCTAAAGATGGTGAGAAATAGGACTTGAAGAGAGTCAGAAGTCATGGAAGATGGAAAGGTGAAGGGTGGAAGGTCTTATAAAGATCAACAGAGAGAAAGAAACAAAATAAATTCGATTGCGAGTCTAAACTAGAATTAACAAAAACTTTGAATGGAAGCATAAAGAATTGACAGTCTAAATCTATCACTGTAAATGTTTTGTTTATAAAACACAAATGTGTGGTTGGCAAACTCAAGACTGAATTAAGGTAGACATAGCTAGACAAATAACACAGGATAGTTACCAAAGCAGACCAAGAGCTTTTCCAAGTTTCATATCAAATGAGCCCTGGAAAATTTCTGTATTGTTTGACTTTTTCACAATTAAAATAAATATCAGAATAAATACAACAAGACAATTTTCACTGAAGAAACATGTGGCAGTTTTAAGACATTCCTCCAAGTTCCCGGACGCTCCTCCCATCCAGAGGGGAGTTCGACGTCCCCTCCCTCAAATCTGCGCTCTGTGGCTGACTGACCCGTCGAATATATCAGAGGCAACGTGATGCCAGGTTCCACAATCAGGCTTTAACGAAATTGGCAGCTCCTACGTCCTGACTCTTGGGATGCTGTCACGGAAGCCCGCCACCACCTTATAAGGAAGGGAAGTTCTTTACGGCGAGGCGCCCATGGAAAGGAACCAAGGTGTGCGGCCTTGGGCCCCAGCCGAGCTTCCTGCCGACAGTCAAAGCCAGCTTGCAGCCACCAAGTGAGTCATCTGGGAAGGGCTTCTCCTTTCCCTTGTCAAGCCACCCAGCTGGTACTTTGTGGAGCAAACATGAGTCTTCTCCACTGAGCCCTGCAGATCTGAGGGCTAAATAAATTAGAGTTGTTTTCAAGCAACTAAGTTTTGGGGTGGGTTATTATGCAACCATAGGAAACCAGACTCAAAATCCAAACTGGCACTGGCCCACACACATCTTTGTAATTTTCTCTTCCTAAGTATGCGTTGCTCCTTATTGCTTTGAGCAGTTGTCCACAGCCCCCAGGTCACTGGCCGGTCCCGGTCGATGGCCTGCTAGGTATGGGACCAGGCAGCAGGAGGTGAGTGGCAGGCAAGCAACAGGAGCTTCTGCATTGACAGTCGCTCCTCCTTGCTCACATTACTGCCTGAGTTCTACCTTCTGTTACATCAGCATGGCATTAGATTCTCACAGGAGCGCAGCCCCTACAGTAAAGCAGCATGTGAGAAAACTAGGTTATACACTCCTTATGAGAAGCTAATGTCTGACGTTTCCCCTCTACCCCCAGTCAAGGGAAAATAAGACTTCCACAAAATCGGTCCCTGATGCCAAAATAGTTGGGAACCGCTGGCTTAGAGCACTGATTTTCCAACTGTAATTTTGTCTGTTAGACCTCTTTTCTGGGATTTTAATCACACAGAGTGTACTACAAGGCCTATTTTTCAATAGATCTAAATGTATTTGTTAACACTTTGAGTTGAGAATTTTATAGCACTCTTTGAGATCATTACAGATCTTGGAGAATTCATCACAAAATGAACGTGAGAATCATCGTATCTAGGAGCTAGGGGGGCCATGGGGCAGAGAATATAAATAACTACCCATAGCATAACCATCCAGAGTTCTTCTTGCTCTACAACAAACAATATTTGAACTACAAAAGATTATGTGTATCATTTAGTCCAGTCCACGCCATTTAAGTATACATATCACCTGTACACACATGTTTACTGCAGCACTATTCATAGTAGCAAAAGCATGGAACCAACCGTGCTGCCCATCAAAACTGGACTGGATGAAAAACAATGTGGTACATATGCACAGTGGAATATTATGCAGCCATAAAGAAGCACAAGCATATGGACTTCACAGCAACTTGGATGGGTACAGAGGCTATCATACTCAGTGATCTATCATAGAAACAGAAAACTGAGTTCCACATGTTCTTACTCATAAGCGGACCTTGAACAATTGTCATAATACTATAAGAAAGGGATTTGGCAATAGTGGGAAGCTGCCAGGGGAGGGGAGGTCACACCTCATCAATAAGGGTACCTGCATGATGAACATTTGAATACCTAACCCTGAATTGTACCCCACACCTTTAATATAAAAAAGTTAAAAAAAGAATAAATAAAATGCAAATATCAAACAATAAATTTATTTATCATGACTCTTCTGTAAGTGTGTTTTCACAAAACACAAATACCCTTGAAACCCAAACTAAATAAAAATCAACGTAGAGGCAAAATCTAGAAAAGTTTATTCGAAGCCACTATAACCGTCCTCAAGAATTTATATATTTCTTGGTTAATTGTTCTTAGTTGAGCACTGTAAATTACATAGTATTTGCTCCACGGACATTTCTATTGCAAAGTACACATTATCTTAAATAATTAGAGAACTATGAAGGGGACGGGCATGGGTGGTTGATCCAGAGTATGGGAAGGGTCAGAATGGTGTTCGATGGGTCACGAGGGGCTTCAAGCACGCATCGACTACATTGAGGAGACCGTGCCATTAAAGGCCAGAGACTGCGGTAGGAAGCTGGCAGTCATAGTGAGTACACACTTGCTGGAGCCATTAAACAGAGTATTCTTGAAAGTCTCGGTGACGCATTTAGATTTGCTTCAAAAAACAGGGTGTCACTGCACCCTGTTAAAATGTGCAGCTGCTTCTGCTACCATCGATTCCATAAAAACTTCACACTTCAATACATCTAAGATGCAGCATGCTGTTCCCTCTTTCTGATTCTTTGACCTCTTAAACTTCTACTCACCCTTCAAGATTCAGGTAAAAAGATGCCTCCTCTGCCAAGGTTTCCTTAACTTCAGGTCCTATATACCTTTCTAAAAGTTATTTTTCACAATGCTTTCATAGCATTCAGCAGTTATGCTACAATTCATTTGTTTACTACTTCCTTCTTACTCTCTGGTATGTGAATTCCTTAAGATCAAGTACCGTTCTTAACCCTACCACCATGCCTGGCACATATCACACACGTAGTAAATGCTTGCTGAATGAATCAATCAATAAACTAGAAGAAAAATGTATTATTAATGCATGTAGAACTCAGGATTAAATTTTTCTTCTTTTCTGCTATGTTCGGAATCGTCAAAATGCTTGCAACATGTAAGAGAAAGTGAATCCAATAAAACTATCTTCAAGATACTCAAAATGCTAAATAATCACCCTTTTGCTCAAGGGAACTGTATACTCATTATGATCTTGACAGTTGCCACAAACTCCCATAAAACAAGCAATAAGATTTTGATATTATTATTTCTCCATAGGCATAAAATCCCCTGAACCTAAATACCAGATAAGGCATAAACTACAATTAGTCAAAGTATGGAAATTGACATCTTAGAATAATATCTAGGTATAGTTAGTGAAAGTTCAATACATTTCATCAGGTCTTATTGGTGTTAGCATCGTGTCCCATCGTCTCAATTGACTTCCATTCCAAAGTCAAATACAAGGAAGACAACTCAAGATTCCATAGACCCCAAAACCCCATTCGACTTTAGACATAGCAGTTCACAGGGACTCATTCAGGCTTCACAATCAGTGTTAAGTCAAGCAACAAAAGAAAAGAACCATTTTATATGAAACTTAACCAGAACAAATGAAAAAAGTCAAGAAGTGACCCACCTGTAATGTCTGGGATAGAATTTCAGCTCATGGTGCTCTTCTAAAAACTTTTGCAAATTTGCATATAAATTTAGAAGGATTTCCTTTAGTCAGTTTGTGTCTTATTTCAAATTCTGTAGGAAAAAAAAAAAAAGGAAGAAAAAGTTCAAACCTGACACTGGTGAGGGAACGAAAATCTCCCCAGAACAGTGATCCTTTGGGTAGAAATCTAGCTATTAAACTATCATTCCCTTGCATGTGTATTTTGTAGTAAGTTTCCATAAAATGTGTGAGATAAAAATAACAGTTATCTCATAAACTGAATGTGGGAAAATCTGATAAATAATTCATTCATCCAGTAATTATAATTAAATAGGTCATTACTGCTAATATACCTTAGGCAAGAGGTATTAATTCAAATCTGATTTATGCTCTATCCTTTGGAAATAAGTAATTATTATTCAATGGGGTAAGTGCTATAATATGAGTAAGTGTTCAGGGAAAATGCACCAAAAAAGAGAACACTTAACTTCCTGGAAAAGTTTAGAAAGCACGAGTGGAAATAATACTTTGTTTTGAAGGCTTCAAAGTCATTCAAATATCTATGAAAAATTATATGTGCTCAAAAAACTAAGGTACAAAAGAGAGGAAGCTATTAAACAAACAGCAATAACTCGAGAGAGGAATCTATTAAACAAACAGTAATAGCTCGAGATTAGGGAGAGAAGTGGTTTGAAAGTAAGAAGAAACCTGACTGCTTCAGAGTTTGCACACTGCAGACGAATTTGAATTTGATCTTCGTGGCAACAAAAACCCATGAAGGTTTGAGAGCTTTAGGGGAAGAAATGACATTATAAGACATAGAAAAATAACTCTGAAATTGGCATGAAGCATGGGTTGGAAAGAGTAAGCATAGGAGCAGGAGGGGCAGGTGGGCCAATGTAGATGAAAAGGACCGAAATAAAATAAGGCAGAAGAGGGACACAAGGGACCAGTCAGTAGAGTCTCAAGGTAGAATCAGCATCACTTGATGACACAGGGCGTGAGACAGAAGTTTGCAACACCTCCGGGATTTTCGCCTTAAGAACTACATGAATGGTGATGACATGACAGGGAATTCAAGAAATGGAGTCAGTCTGGGGGAGAAGAGATAGCAAAGAGTGTAGCGGTTTGACTCGTGTTGGTTTGATATCAACTCCAGGCACCCAGGAAATATGAGTCTGAAGCTCAGAGTCAGTGTCCTGACGGGAGTTACACTTGGGAGCACGTGAAGGGATCGGCCTGTCAATGAAATGATGCGCAGAGTGAGAAAGAAGCCAAGGAAAGCAGGAGAAGAGGCTAGAGAAGAGGAGGAAGAAATGGATGTTCTACCAGGGGGCAGGGACCAGCCAGGTTTCAACCAGGGTGGAAGTGTCTGCAGGTGGTCTGGAGGGAGGAGTGGAGAAACCCAAGCAAGACTGATCAGGAATCCATTTACGGGGGGAGCCTGGGAATAATTCCATCCCAAAGAAAGAGCCACAGAAGTGTGGTTCGAGAATAATGAATTGGTGTTTTTCAACAAGGGCACCAAGACAATCCTGTGAGGAATAGTCTCAACAGATTGACAGGAAGGTGCGGAGATGACACATCAGCCCAGACTAGCGGGTGCCCAGGGCTGGAAGTTGAGGGGAAATAAAAAGTGACAGGTAATGGGTGCAGGGTTCCAAGTGGGTATGCTGGAATGTTCTAAGCTTGAGTGTGGTGACCGGTTACACAACTCTGAAAATACCAAAAATCACTGAATGGTATATTTAGGTGGGTCAAATGCATAATATGTCAATCACATCTCAATAAAGCTGTTATTTTTACAAAAATGAATGATAATGATCATTCCTGGATTCAGCCCCCAAGGATTCATGCTCAGTTTCATAATTTGTGTAAATCACTAAGAGCTTAAATAATTTTAAAAACACCGATGCTGGTCACTCACACAGAGACCAAAACCAGCAAGCCGCTAACAATAACCATTGCCCACATCCCCGGCTACGCAGTCCCAGTGATAACAGATACCGGGGAACTTCAGCAGATGAGGCAAGAGTGGTTACTCTTCCCCCAACTCCTGGGACCTAAATACCTACCTCTGAGCTGTAGTCGGAAAGGAGGAAACAGCAGAAGCCTCAGACAGCCAAGGACTGGGCAACGGAGCACATCAAAGGCACAGCTGCCAGAATGACCTGGATGGGATCCTGGCTGCTCCTGGGTTCCCAAGAGTGGGTGAGAATACCAGTTTGTGACTGTCACTTAGACATTATTCCAACACCCATATCCCTCTTAAACCAAATTTTAATGGATCGACACAGACTACAGAGAGGGCCAGTAGGATGGAAATGGAAAGAGACACTTTAGATGCAGGGATTAAGAATGTGGAAGAGCACCTTTAAGGAAGCAGTGATGTCACGGCCACCAATTCCATGGGATGAGGACAGGGTAAGCCGCAGAGACAACAGCTACAGAGTGTTTTTTCTCAGCAAATGTGGCAGGATCCTACCCCCCACTGTTCGGTCCTCCTAGTCCAGCCTCAGTTCTTACTGATCTTACTGAAAAGAAGTGTTTGAAAGGTTTTCCCCTGTTTTTTATTACTATTGAAGACTTTGGGTTTTTAGAGCACTTTTAAGTTCATAGTAAAACTGACAGGAAGGTACGGAGTTAACACATAAGCCCACATGCTCACATGTGCCCAGCTTCCCATGGCCAATCCCCCACCCAGGAGGTAGAGTTGTCACAATTGATGAACCTACATTGAACATACAATGATTTCTCACAGAAAGTTCATCCTTTACATTACATCGGTTCACTCCTGATGTTGTGCACTCTATGGGTTTGAACAAAACGTTCAATAACATATTATCCATCATTCCAGTACCCTATAGAGCATTTTCACTGCTAAAAACCCTCTGCTTCCACCTGTTTATCCCTCAAGAGTCTGGCAACCACTGGCCTTTTTTTTTTCTTTGAGTCGAGGTCTCACTCTGTCGCCCTGACTGGAGTGCTGTGGCACCCTCAATGGCCACTGCAACCTTGACCTGCTGGGCTCAGGTGATTCCTTCTGCCTCAGCTTTCCAAGTAGCTGGAACCACAGGCATGCGCCACCACACCCAGCTAATTTTTTGATTTAATGTAGAGATGAGGTCTCGCCAAGTTGTCCAGGCTGGTCTCAAGCTCCTGGGCTCAGGCGATCCTCTTGCCTCTGCCTCCCAGAGTTCTGGGATTAATAGCATGAGCCACCGCGCCCAGCCACTTACCTTTCTTAATGTCTCCATAGAGACATTTTTCCAGGATGTCATACAGTTGGAATCACACAGGATGCAGGCTTCTCAAATTGGCTTCTTTCACTTAGTAATATGCATTTAAGTTTCCTCCATGTTTTCTCTCATAACTTGCCTCTTAATTTGTTAGTGCTGAATAAGATTCCATTGTTTAAAGGTACATTCATTTACTTAACTCTTCACCTACTGAGAGATATCTTCATTGTTTTCAAATTTTGGCAATTATGAATAAAACTGCTGTAAACGCCTGAGTGCAGGTGTTCATGTGGACACAAGTTTTCCATTCATTTGGGCAAATACCAGAGAGCATGATCGCTAGATTGTATGACAAGGGTATGTTTAATGTTTTAAGGCACTGCCAAACAATCTTCCAAAGTGGCTGGAGCGTTTTGCCTTCCCACCAGAAACGAATGTGAGTTCCTGTTGATCCACATCCTTGCCAGCACTTTTTGTTGTCAGCATTCTGAATGTTGACCATTTGAATAGGTCGGCAAACGTTATCTCCTTCTTGTTTTAATTTGCATTTCTCTAGTAACATAGAATGTGGGGCTTTTTTAATACATCTGCTTACTTGCCATCTGCATGTCTTCCTTGTGCATTATCAAAATCCGTGTCCCATTTTTTAGTTGTGTTTTGGAGTTCTTTATATAATCTGAATAACAGTCTTTGGTCAGATATGTCTTATGCAAATATCTTCTCCCAATCCGTGGCTTCTCCTTTCATTCTTTTACTAGTGTCTTTCACAGGGAAGAAATAGTTCATTTTAATGAAGTTCAATCCTTTCTTTCACAGACTATGCCTTTGTGTCATAGCTGAAAGTCATTAACAGACCCAAAGTCATCTAGTTTTCCTTCCAGGCTATCTTCTAGCAGTTTTATAGTTTTGCATTCTATATTTAAGTCTGGGATCCATTTTGAGTTAATTTTCATAAAGAGTATAAGGTTTGTGTCTAGATTTAGCAGTTTTGCATGTGGATATCTGTGTGTTTGTTCTAGCATTATTTGTTGAAAAGACTACTTTTTCCAGATGCCAAATGTTTTCATTTAGAATATGGTCACATTACTACTAGAATGTTCAGCGGTCATTCTAATTCCCTTTCAAACTGACACAGCTACAGACTTCAAAATTAACAGACTAAGTAAAAAAACAGGAATAGAGATAAGTATTATTTTTAAGATATTAGACAAACCCTGCAGATGCATGCATTTTGCTTCCCTTTTACAGTCCTGTCTTTATGGTATGTATGTAATTGTCATCCACATATCTCTCTCCACCTGTTGCTGAGAACTTTCTACCTTTCTTAGTCTGCATGTTTCCTTTTCAGCATCCTCTCTTCTATTTTCTACCCCGTTTCAAGTGTGAAATATAGTTGCCTTGATCAGTCAAGTATTGGAGACTATCCGGAGAAAATGTTGACCTGTTCAGCATTATCCAAGCTCTTATCCTAAGGAAAAGGACCCTTAGCTTGAAATCTTCTGCCTGCATCTCCCCATCAGGCTTGAGTATGATTCATTTTTATCATAACTCTGCTCCAGGTGGGATGTTGATTTTCAAAATGTCTTTGACAAAGTTCCACACCAAAAGATACTTTTATATTAATTTTGAGTGAAGAGGGGTAGGGGGGGACTGCTCTGTCAGGGATAGGGAACTGGCTTAGAGACAAGAAAGAAGATAAAAGACTACTTTTCTTGCTTTGGCTAAAGACATGAATGTTTCTTGGGAAAGTAGAAAGCTTAAACAGTAGGGTCTGCAAGAATAAATCCTGGAATTAGTCTTATTTTATAAATGACCGCAACCAGTGTACACAAAGAAATCTCCAAGATTTCAAGATATTGAGATACTTTGAAACGTGTAAAGAATAAGAAGCCAAATCTAAGCTATGTTTATAAGATGGCACACTCTAAGATAAAAGTTTCAGTCCCAGCAAAGAACCTGGGAACAAACTCAATATTTCTCTTTATAAAAAAGGACATCAAAGTTCAAGATATAATCAAGGAGGATGATTTGAAATAAAACAGAACACATTGTACTCTCCTGCACAAAACATACCCCACGTAAGGGGTATCATCCCCTGTAACATTGTGCACCCTTGCTGACACCGCACTTGAAGAAATAACAGCAGTGAGAAAACCCCACAGAAGGTAACTGAGTCAATGGCTGGTAAAGGATGTGAAAACTAAATTCCAGCCAGAAAAGATAAAATCTGAAAAGAGACTTGAGCTAAACCTGTTCTCGGGATGAAAGGCATTATCTGGGCAAAAGGAGAGGGCACGACCAGCTTGCATTTTGCACAAGAGTGGCTGCACTTTCCTGAGATGAAGGCATTTATATCTGATGCTGTCTGGAGCGCGTTTCAGGTGCAGGCCTGACTTTCCCAGAACTCCTTCCCTTTCCACCTAATCCGCTGTGATTTCTCCTTTCCTGAATTCATTACGCTAGTGTGTCTGAATCACTCATTTGCTCCCAACAGACAAGCCTTCACCAGCGTTTTGCTCCTCCACGTTGTCTTCTTTGTTTTTGAGGTTGCCTTGTGAACTGGGAGAGTCCATGGGTGTTTTTATGTCCACGTATCAGTAAGTAATATACTTTATCAATTCATTCATCTGACAAACAAGTATTGGAGAGATGAAATGCAGGTCTTAGGCAGAACACTAAAACTAAGAAGTGTTTCTTTGGCACAGGAATAAGTGATTTGGGGATACCTAGGAGAAAATTTCATTTGGTAAGTAGTAAACGTCACAGGAGTTGGTAAAGATCAAATATAGACAGTTGTCCCTCAACACACACAAGGGAGTTTCACATTCCACAAACACTGTACTTTTGACGAACATTTTGCTGAAAAACTCTGCATAGATGTGGACCCATTCAAACTGTGCCGTGCAAGGGTCAACTAGAGTTGATTTCAAGGATGTTTAAAGTGAATTAATAAATAATAACAATTTTTAAACTGAAAATATAGGTGTGTGCAGTATATCCCTGTGCTTTAAGAGTGATGTCAGGAAAACGTCAGTGCCCTATTATCTGATGTAGACTAATGGAGCAACCCTATAAGAAATAGCTAAATAGCCGGGCTCGGTGGCTCGACCTGTAATCCCGCGCCTTTGGGAGGCTGAGGTGAGTGGATTGCCTGAGCCCGCGGGTCCAAGACCCGCCTGGGCAGCGAGACCTCACCTCTACAAAAAATCAGCCAGACATGGTAGCGCATGCCTGTAATTCTGGCTACTTGGAAGGCTGAGGGGGAAGGATCACCGGAGCCCAGCAAGTCGAGGCTGCGGTG
>NW_007252044.1:14176-27356 GCF_000164805.1 Carlito syrichta
GCCACTGCACTCCAGTCTGGGCGACAGAGTGAGACTCCAACTAGGAAAAAAAAAAAGAAAGAAAGAAATAGCTAAATGAGCAAAAATTAATGAAAAATTGGTCCGAGACACAATCATTAGTGAGACAATTTGTCACTGTTCCCTATGTCCCTCGTCTTTATGACTCTAATAGCTGCAGTGCCTCGGCCAGTCTGCAACTGCAGACATCCAACCTGCACTAGACAAACCTCCAGTTTCATCCCTCTTTTCCCACCAAACTTCTTATCCCTGAACAATCTCAGTGAATAAATTCCAAAGAAATGTTTTATTCTATCTAGTAACAAATATCTATTCTCGAGGAGACATCCGAAAATGCTGCAATACCCCACAGTGTTTTGATTAAAAAACACAAGTTCTTCATCTTTTCCAAGACTCTAGTCCTTCTAAAATTAGATGGAGTAATACCAATGGTCAGAATTTTGCGTTCTGTGGGATAAGCAAAGCCGTGCTATTTTTTGTTTGTGTTTTGTTGTTGTTATTTTTGAGTGGGCAAACAGCATATTTAAATATATATTTTTTGTCCATATTTACAATAAATCCCAATAGTGAAGCAAAATGATAAACTAACTCTAACAAAAAACATTCAACTCTTTCTTTCACCTTCTCTTCATTCTTTAATTTTCTTTCACTTTAATCCCTAAGACACTTAGAAATTCACACCCTTCCTCACTACAAGCACCACCATTTTCCTCCAGGGGTTTTGTGTACTTTTCATTGCTGTGACTTACAACCATATTCATAATAAGCTGGGGAAAAAATTGCATTTAAATTAGGACGTGGAGCATTAAAAACAAAGGAGGAATAAATGGTCATCAGTACCGCAAATCAATGTCTTACACATGCATGACCAAAAATCCACTGAACAAAACAAAAACATGCTCTCCTCATAAACACTGACTCACTAGTCTAAGAAAATACAAACACTGGTAAGAAAGAAGACTACAAACATGAATTCTCATTTTTGTCCTTCCCTTTGCCTCAAAATAATCTGCATAGAACAGAATAAACAGAAGACAATGAATCAAAAATAAAATAGGCTCAGAAGATGAGGAGTTTTCAAATGGATTGTTCCACACTGGAGTACTCAGTGAGGAACAATAAAAAAGCTAATAATGAATTTGGACACCTTCATGATTTGAGAGTTAGCCCAGGCAAGGAAATGAGGAGTATTATTAAAGCATTTTTGCTAAGAGTTCAACATTTTGGAGCAAGCTTGGTGGCCAAGTTTGGCGACATGACATTAGCATCATAAAATTGTAGAGCACTTGGAAAGCAGCTTGTTACACTGGAGATCACTACATTGGTTTGGCAGGCTTGGATCCTTTTATGAGGAAACATTTCCATTGCAACAGCAAACACAAAATTAAGGAGATCAGATCCAATTTTCAGGACGCTTATGATCAATATATTGCATGACATTTCCTGTCATGTCACAGGGAGTTGAGAGCCATGCCTCCGTATGCAATGAGTGTAAAGGTCTGTGAAATGAAAGGCATAAAGTATTTCTGTGAGTCAGTCCCCATTTCTATGCACAGCCTCAGCTCTGTCAAAGTATACAACCGCAGCGAGGAAGGACAAAGCCAAAAACCCATTAAGTCTAATGGTGGTGATAATCACATCAGTTCCTCAGAGTTACTCACTAAACTTCTTCCAAAGGATGGAAAAAAGAAAGGAAGAAGAGACAGTAAAATTTGGGGCAGGTTACATAACCCAACTATTCTTTTGGATTATACCAGTATATACACAGACATGCACATAGAAAGAGAGAGAGAAAAATGCACAGAAGAGACACACCCCAACAATTGTGTGGGAAACTTTATTTTCATATATGCATGGCTGTCATGATAAGTAGAAACAGTGAAGCACACAGCATATGCCTGGAGGTCACCCTAAGGATGCTGGTCAGCTCATTGTTTAGAATAAAGATTACAAATCTAACCCACAACAAGTAAAAGTCTTAATATTGCTCAATTGACATACTTGGCATTAGTCATTATAAGAAAAACCAAGGCTATTACTAAGAAAACTAATGATCTAGGCAAAGATTTTATGGCTAAGACTTCAAAATCACAGGTACACACACAAAAATAGACAAGAGGAACCATATTAAACTTAAAATATTCCACAGAGCAGAGGAAGCGATCAACAGGATGAAGAGAGAACCTGTAAAACTACTCGTCCAACAAGGTCTAATATTCAAAATATACAAGGAACTCAAATTACTCAACAGCGCGCACGCACGCGCACACACACAATCCCATCAAAATGAGCAAAGGATCTGCATAAACATTTCTTAAAAGAAGACGTACGAATGGCCAGCACATACATATATTTTTAAATGCTCAGGATCACTAATTATCAGAGAAATTCAAATTAAAACCCCAATGAGATTCCACCTTGTGCAGGTTACAAATGGCCAGTCTCAAAAAGACAAAAAGTGACAGGTGCTCGCGAGGTTGCAGACACAGGGGAACGCGTGTACACTGTGAGTAGAATGAAAGGGCAGTACAGCCGGTGGAGGAAACAGGATGGCGTTTCCTCAAAAACAATGATAGATGGAACTAGCCTGTGATCCAGCAACCTCACCATGCGGCATGTATCCAAAAGAAGGAAGTCGGTGCACCGCAGGACACCTACACCCCCATGTTTACTGCAGCACAGTCCACAGTACCCAAGCTTTAGACTCACCTAAGTGTTCACCAACAGATGATGGATAAAGATAACGTGACACATATTTACACAATGGAATACTGGTCCATAAAAAAAGAATGAAGTCCTGTCATTTGCAACAACATGGTTGAAACCGGAGGGCATCACATAACATGAAATAAGCCAAGCACAGAAAGACAAGCATCGCGTGTTCTCACTCTCACGAGTTAAAAAAGTTGGAAAGATAAAGTACAGAGTGACGCTCCCAGAGGCTGGCAGGATGTGGAGGGGAGGATGAAGAGAGTGGGTCAGTGTGTGCATGCCCAGGGTTAGGTGGAAGGAACAAGTCCCAGCGCCTGATAGCAGAGCAGGGTGACTATGGCACAGTACATGGTACATTTCAAAATAGCTCAAAGAGAGGACCTGAAATGTTCCCAACGTGGGTGATGAAACGATAAGTGTTTTAGGTGATGAATACTCTGATTTGATCATTATATATTATATGTACAATTATCAGGCATCAATTTAAAAACATAGCTTGTTTTAAGTTGTGGGCTACAACTCAGGGTTAGGTATACAAATGGTTATCATGCAGGTAAAGTTTGGTCCTCACTTTGGTCCCCACCTCACCTGGTTTGAGATCAGGTACCCTGATTGATGAAGTGTGCTCCCCTCCCCTGGCGGTTTCCCCCCACTCCCAATTCCTTTCTTACAGTATTATGATGATTGTTCAGGGTCCACTTATGAGTGAGGACCTGTGGTCCTCAGTTCTTTGTTTCTGTGAGAGATCACTCAGTATGATAGACTCTAAGTCCAGGCAAGTTGCTGCAAAGTTCATAATTTTGTCTTTCTTTATGGTTGGGTAATATTTCTTCATTATATGTATCACATTTTTTAATCCAGTCCTCTTTCAATGGGCAGCACAGTTGGCTCCGTGTTTTTGCTATTGTGAATAATGCCGCAATAAACATGCAGGTATCTTTTTCATACAGTGATTGGAGTTCCTCCAGGTATATTCCCAGAAGTGGGATTGCGAGGTCACATGGAAGGTTGATTTTTAGACCTTTTAGGAATTGCCAAACTGTTTTCCACTAGTTTACACTCCTACCAACAGTGTAGAAGCATTCCCTTTTCCCCGCATTCTCTCCAACATCTGTTGTTTTTTGAGTTATTGATGATGGCCATCCTGAGAGGAATTAGGTGGTATCTAGGAGAAAAAGCACAAAATTAAATGGACAAATCCCTGACAAATAGAATAAAGGCAAGAAGCAAATGCCAAAAAAAATGTGTATTTGGGACATCTATAGCTGTCCTTTAACCCTCCCAGTTTTACAGATTAGTAAGTGGATTTTTGTTTAAACAGAGGCTTAGCTTGTCAGTACATATTCTTCTCCCCTGCTTGGTAAAGCAATGTAGCCAATATGCCAAATCTGAATTCATTTCTATGTTTCCTTAAATAGAAAGTCTTGAGATAATATTATGATAAAAGAGTGACAAAGAAGAAAGTTAAACCTGGACACAAATCTTTCAGTAAGACAAATAGAATAAAGGAATAAATAGGAATTGAACCAGAAAATCGTTTCCCATGTGAAGAACGATATCCCTTTGCTTTCTTGAAACTATCTTTGCGGTACCTTGACAGAACAAAATGGTTCCACCTTCTACTAACTAATGAAATAAACAAGTGTGGCTCAAGAAAATATAAATGAAGGCGGTGACTCTATGAAATGCGAAGAAAAGGCAACACCTTTGTGAGGAAACATGAACACGCTGAATTTTTTCACAATCCCATATGCATAGCTTCAACTCTTTAGAAAGACTCATGTCCTTATACTTAAGCACTTGTAACTGTTCCGCGTAAAAGGGATTACACACCTAGGGCTGTCCTCTTGAGCAAAAGCCCAGTAGACCCTGGCCGGTACAGCAGGTAACTTGGAGAGCCCTGTGATGACGCATCCTCATGGGGCAGGGAAACTGTCAGAGCCCAGCAGGACACTCTGACTCACCACCCAGATCTCAGCTCCATACACTGAATCAGTGAATCCAGTAAGATATCTGTGAGTTTGAGAAACTATGCTTTGATTACTCCAAGAACCGAATGAATGTTTCCCACTTGGGGAACGATGTGTTTACTTTGCCTGGTTTTGATCAGAGCTTACTGGCATCGCAGCTATAAATATGAGTAAGTGGTCCCCATGTTTTTAGCATTTTTTACTAGCATTTCCTCAAATAATTGTGTTTATGGAATCTGACGGGTTGGCATGTGTTCCTTTCCATCCCTCTATCCCAAGCACGCTGGAAAAATCGGAAATATGAAAACCAAGCACTCTTAGCACACAGTTCTATTAATTCAGTGTTTGCACTATATAAAAAGCTGGCCAATACTTTTCTCATCACGCAAGCAAATATCTGACCTTGTGAGTGTCAGCTCCAATTGAGGACTGAGGTGTCTTCCCTTCACATGACTTCAGTTATGATGGTCAAGCCTTGACGGAAAGCCTTCTGAACTACAAAACTCATATCGTAGTCAAAAGCAGCCTCAGACATAGCAGACCTAGGCTATTTGATACAGAATACTTCGAAGATCCTGTGGAAGGTGGAGAACATGGCAGAGAGAGAATAATTTGCTTTCTGCCATCATCTCTACCCCTTTCAGTGATTTTTTTTTAATTTTTTAATTTTATTTTAAAGACGTGGGGTACAATTCAGGATTAGGTATACAGGTGGTCATCGTACAGGTAAATTTGGACCTCCCTTTGGTCCCCACCTCACCTGGTTTGAGATCAGGTACGCTGAGTGATGTTATGTGCCTCCCGCCCCGGCAGTTTCCAGCTACTGCCCATCCCTTTTGTATAGTATTACGGTAAACGTTCAGCGAATGCTTCTGAGTGAGAACATGTGGTACTCTATTTTTTGTTTCTGCAATAGATCTCTCAGTGATCTTTTTTAAGGTAAAAATAGCATACAGTGAAATGCCCAGAATCACCCCAGAAAGTTCCCAGGAAACCACTCCAATCCTTCCACCCCCACAGGCAACTACTGTCCTGATTTCCAACACCACATGTGGGTTCCGCCTGCTCATGCTCTTCATATAAACAGAATCATACAGTATTTGGTCTTTTGTATCTGACTTCTTTGGTTCAAAACAATGTTTTCAAGCTTTATTCATATAGTTGCATTCATAGTTTATTCTTTTCGTCTGTCTTAATGGGCATTCCACATGTGGTTAGTCTTCTGCAGTTGTTGTTGAGTGTAAAAACACCCCGGGAGAAACGATTAAAAGGACAGGGGAGGAGAGAAGGAAGTGGAGGAGAGACTAAAATCCTCATAGTCAAGAGGAAGACAGGAGGATAACATTTGCAAGGAGTGGTCAGAGAGGTAGAAAGAATCAAAGACTTTGTTTTACATGATCAGTGCTGTGCTATGGTATTAATAGATCAACGGAGGTAAGGACTGAAAGGTACCTGTGATATCTGACACTTCGGCAGATACTAGAAACCTTGGTGTGAACGATTTCAACGCTCAGAGAAGGTGACGGCCCACCAAGCACTGACCCATGCAGATGGAACACACTGCAACTTAGACCACCTTTTTAATAAGTCAGGATATAAAAAAGAGGAACTCGGGGAATAGGAAAATGGAAGACAGGTTTTAGAGAGTTTATAATACGAAAGAGTGAGTGTATAAGTCAGGGATGGGAATAAGCATTTATGGAACAAGACCCCAAAAAGACAGAAGCCTCTCCTGGGAAGAAGTAAGCAGCAAGGAGTGAAGCTGATGGCAGGTTGGGTTCCAAGCACTCTGCGAGGGCCCTCCGTGGTCTCCTGCAGTCATCCCCATCACATCAACATTGTCCTCACTTTTTTCATGGGGACACTTTCTCTGTAGCAATTCACCCAGGGCCCTCTCGTGGTTGCAGGGCCCGGGTCCAAATTCTATCTGTATGACGTCAAAACACGTGGTCTACCATGAAGTGCCCCTTCCTCTAAAGGAGAAAAATATCAAGACAGAGGCATGCAAATGTGGGATACGTGCAATTTGAGGCAGAAAGGCGTGGTGACGTTGGGGGTGTGAACCTCTGATCATCGCAACGTGCTGTGAGAAACTTCCAAACAGGTTGGTGGAACAGGGGCTTACGGAGCGCAAAAGCATTCGCGGGATAGTCGCATCCAGCAAATGAAAAGAGCAGCACTTGTTCATCAATGTCCACCCTCCCTACTCAACACAAGACAGGTCCCAAGCCTCAACGCCCAAACATGTATGAGCTGCTTCACCCTTCTGGGAGAGGATCTGGGGGACGCTTGCATTCTTGAGTATTAAATGGTCCATTTCATGATAAGCTTGAAAGTCAATTAGAGCTGCAAACAGTATGGGCCAATCTAGACAAATGGTTAATTATCAAGTCTCCAGGGATAACGGTTCCCACTTGGAGGCCCATGATAATGTCTGAGAAACACTATTAGAAAGAACAATTTATTTTGTAATCCCCATACTTCCCAACAAATACTTTTCTTCTGTGATGTTGTCTGAAACCTATTAACTGCCAGGGACACCACTAGGATTAACTCATCAGGAGCATTAAATTAAGATACAATTGTATCCAGTGTTTTGCTAACATCTTATTACTCTGCATGATTCAAGAAAGAGTTGTCATGACTGAAGCCCATGTAACATGTGAAATTCAAAGGCCTACAATATCAGTGGTGGTGGCCAAGGCCCACGTAAGTCAATGTTCTAAGGACTAGCATTAAATCACAGAGACAGGCCGGGTTCAGTGGCTCCGCCTGTAATCCCGTGCCTTGGGAGGCCGAGGTGAGTGGATTGCCTGAACCCGCGGGTTCGAGACCTGCCTGGGCAACTTGGCGAGACCTCATCTCTACAATATAGCAAAAATTAGCCGGGCGTGGTAGCGCGTGCCTGTAGTTCCAGCTACTTGGAAGGCTGAGGCGGAAGGATCGCTGGAGCCCAGCAGGTGGAGGCTGTGGTGACTGGGACCGTGCCACTGCACTCCAGTCTGGGCGACATAGTGAGACTCCAACTTCAAAAAAAAATCACAGAGACAGAGTAACCCCGAAGACTGGTGTGATAGCCAGCCCCCAAGATGGCTCAGTGAGCCTCAACTGCTGGTAGTCACACCTGTGAGTAGTTTCTCCCATACTTAATCATGGTTGGCCTATGTGACCAATTGAATACAGGAGAAACGAGAAGCAGTCTTCCAAGAACAACTCATAAACAACATGAGTGTGTCTGCCTTGGCCTCTCCTAAATGACTCACTCTGGGGGTCATGGAAACACTCCGGCCGTGCTGTGACACGGACTTGGCGGGAAGGGACTGAAGCTTCCCACCAATCAACAGAACAGACTGGGACACCACGTGAGTGGGCCACCTGGCCAGCATACCCTCTGGCTCCAGTCCCATCTTCCGAGGGCTGCAGCCTGGGCTGGCATCCAGCTGCTTCTTCACGAGAGACACCCGAGCTGTAACTACCCAGCCACACATCCCCAAATTCCTGACTCAGAGAAATGGTGAAAGAGGGGAAAACATGCTTATTGTTGTTTCAAGGTGAGACAGGAATTCAGCAGGAAGGACTAGTTTCCCAGGAAACGTTAGGGTTAACTTTTCAAGACAGATAGTTGAGACCTTTTCTCTCTTTCTTTCCTTCTTTCTTTCTTTTTTGTTTGTCTATTTTGTTTTGTTTTGTTTTGTTTTGTTTTGTTTTGAGACCCTACAGAGAAAAACAGGATTCAGTGAAGAACCAGTTACAAGGCAACCCCTTTGGGTCCCCTCCCCCTGTGGGAGCTTCTCTGTCTTCTCAATAAATCCTGCTTCAAAAAATAAAAAAAAGAACCCGTGAGAGCCAGCTGGAACCAAGATGGCAACTACTGTGCCCGGTCCCCAGCCCTGCCCTCATTATACGCTCATTGTATTAGCACACGCAATAACACGCCCTCCAGAACCATGATAGTGACAGCCCTGCCCGTTTATAGGAACAAATTGGGTGAACCCAATTCTTAAAAAATTCCACCTCTTTCCCAGGAAATCCACGAATATTCTACCTCCTGTTCATTATATAATCAGAAAAGAATTATAAACATAAAATCTCAGCAAGGAGCAGGAGCTGCTCTGTCTGGAGGGCAGTCTGCTTTCTGTTCCTCTTCTTAGTAACCTTGTCTTCACTTTACTCTGGTGGCTCACTTTTGAGTTCTTTCCTGCACGAAGCCAAGGAGCCCGGTTCCTGCATCAAAACCGTCTTGTTTTATGGTCATTTGTCACATGGCAATAGATCGCTAACACATCTTGACATCCCTACAGTCTGAGTTAGGTCATCTCCTCTGTGTTTGCCAGTATTCCGTGTTTATGTCTGTTTTGTCATTTACCATCCTCTATCGAACATGTTTACTTATCTGTCTCCTCTCCAGACAGCAGGCACTTTGAAGGTAGGCACGGTGTTTCCCCAAAGCAAATTTCCAGATACATTTCAGGTGGACAATAAATGCCTGAAGGAAGTGTTTGTTACCTACAGCAAAAGAGCTCTGTTGGACTGATTGTGCAAAAATAATGAACAATATATGGTAGCACATTAGCTATTAAATGTCAAGGATGACATCAATGTTGAGAAACCAACGAGAACATGTAAAATCAAATATTTCGAGCTGATTACAAGTTTTAGGGGGAGTCTCACAACAAATACCAATTACAGAGGCGAATCCAAGGCCAAATCAAATCCACACTCAGCAGAAAAGTGCCCGGCCCTTAAAAATGTGCTCAAAATAATGAACACTTTAATGAGCGCTAGTTGAACAAATGAAATAAGTTGACCTTAGATGGCTTTTTAGGACTACCTTGAATTGCAACAAATGTCGAAAAATAGCATTTCAAAATGAAGCGAAATATATCAAATGTTTACATTCTACATGAAATAATGAGTGTATTAAAAAATAACAACTAGCCAGGTGCAGTGACTGAAGAAGCCTGTCATCCCAGCACTTTAGGAGGCTGAGGCAAGAGGATGGCCTGAGTCCAGGAGTTCGAGACCAGTCTGGGCAACTTGGCGAGACCTCATCTCTACAATATATGAAAAAAAATTAGCTGGTCATGGTAGCACACACCTATAGTTCTGGCTACTTGGAAGGCTGAGGCGGAAGGATTGCTGGAGCCCAGCGGGTTGATTCTAGGGTGACCATGAGTGTGCCACTGCACTCCAAGCTGGGTGACAGAGTGAGACTCCGACTCAAAATAAATAAATAAAAATAACAACCTCCCATGAGGGCAGCTGCTCACTGGAACAGCAATATCAGTAAGTGTCTGTCTGTTGAACCCCTTATCCCTAAAATGACACATAGCACTGGTGCAGAGCAGTAACACAGCAAAGATTTGTGAGATGACTCAAAGGATCTGGAAATGTCCTCCAGCTTCTTCCATGTGGTTGGAATGAAATGATACCCAGGCTTCCAGAAGCCTCGCCACACTAACTCCATGGGCAATGTGGAGTCAGGCCTGAGCTTCAACATGGTCACGGGACACATCCAGATCACACTCCTGTCAGAATCATACTTCTAATGACCACCTAACATCATCCCATCTATACTCATACCTTGGTCAGGAATCTAAGAGAGCTCTGATTTACAACAGCCTCAAACAGATTTTACACCTCTCAAAAATGACTGCATCTCCAAAGGGTGACATGAAACCCTCAGGTCCGTGAAAGAAGAGTTAGAGAGGGAGCTTTGGCGTCTGATTCCGGGCCTCCAGACCTGGTGTGTCTGACACTGTGAAGCCCAGTGCCATCAGAGGGCTTTCCCTGGCACTTCTTCCAAAATCAGACATAGCCAAAGCAGGATGTCCACAAAGGGAAATGCTGTGAAAGGCATTTTCATTTACTTTACAATCTCGTGATCCCCTGTTGAGATACAAGCTGATCCATCACCACATCGGGGCTCCTTGTAGGCTTCAACTCCCAGGTCACAGGGGTCTTGGTCATGTCACTCTAGAACACTTAGTCTCTCCAGCACGCAGAAAAGTCTCTACAAAAATGAGTGCTCTGCCATTGTTTTGAGCTGTTGCAATGTTGAGAATTATAAATATGGAATATATTCACTTAATTCCTGAGTTCATTATTATTTTATCATGCCAAATTCTAGTTCTATGTAATGCTCTCAAAATTTCCCCTGGGGGCTGTGTAAAATGAGAATCAAGTCTGATACTCTGTCTTAAACACTGGCCCTTTTGTCTAAGGATTTCAAAGCATTTTATAACCGAAGTTAAGCGATTTGCTGACGGCTACCCAACAGTTCAGCAGATTAGGCCCAAATTACCTAACTCGAAATTCTACTTTTTTTGAAAGCTCACTTCTCTGGGACATGTTATGTCAGCACTAGAGGAACTGTATGCTGTGCTCACAGGTCAAAGGTTCATTCTTACTCATTCTTATTAAAGAATGACCACACGCAATCTAGCTTGCTCCACCAGAAATGAATAAAAATGCTTTCTTTTTAGGAAAAAAAGCAACAGAATTCGTCTACACCTACTGTAGAGTGAACACCATCTTGTGTCACGTAAAACTGATAACAATATGTTACTGTTGAAAAACCCTTACATGAAACCAGATCTAAGTGGACCTCCTTTTTTATGCTGAGAGGGTTCTTATATTGGAGTCCACTGATAATCACAGGTCGGGCTGTTTGGTTTCAGTTTAATACACGTTAGCTTGATAGCTGCCTTCAGATACAGCAAAAGGATTTAATTTTAAATTACAACCCGGAGCCAGATATCAGACACATAAAATTTCGTGTTTTCTTACTTCTCATTTCTGAGAAAAATTATCTACTTTACTCATTACATATAATTTTCCTCAAAATAATAACTTTTAGCATGAATTACAGTCCATCTTTGAAAATGCAAAGTAGTCACTCATCTGGATGGATAACTTGTCCAGATTCTAGGTTACAGTTTTCAAGACTTATTTTCTAGCAAAGAGTAGTATCGAGCCAGCTGATTATAAAGGTCTGGATCATCTGGTAGAATATGTATTCAAAAGAACAGATTTCAACTCTGAACATTTGGACAAAAAAGTATTCCGGCCAATCCCTGGAATCTGAACTTCCAAATAAACCTGTCCAAAAGGAATGCAGTTCATGCACTCAGTCAGAATGACAAGACAAAATTGCAGCAGCAGGCAACACGGCCCTAGAGCAAGGTAAACGTGCACAACGTCTACGTCCTGAAATTTCTTGAATGCTCCAACAATCTCACATTCAGGCAACAACCGATGTCAATCAATTTTTTTAAACTAGAGGGTGTATGCTCAAATATGAGGGGATTCTTGTCATTCAGATACTCCCAAGAAGGTAGACGAAAGGGCCGGGCTCGGTGGCTCAGGCTGTCACACCAGCACTTTAGGAGGCTGAGGCGAGTGGATCACTTGAGCCCGTGGGTTTGAGACCAGCCCGGGCACCTTGGCAAAAAGTTAGCTGGGTGTAGTTGCACATGCCTATAGTTCCAGCTACTTGGAAGACTGAGGCGAAAGGATTGCCAGAGCCCAGCAGTTCGTTGCTGGGGTGGCTGTGAGTGTACCCCTGCACTCCAGCCTGGGCAATGGAGTGAGACTTTGACTCAAAAAAAAAAAGATAGAAGAAAGATGTGCTCTCTATGTGCAACTGGGATATAATTCTTATTGACAGTAAATATGCAAAGGTCTTTCTCAAATCATTTTGAAGGTTTGATACAAATTCCAATGGGAATGTGAAAAAATATGTTAGTGCTAATGTTACTTACATCCATAATGATGTGTCACATTCAATTAGCAGGAGCTAATGTGTTTGGTTCCCAACAGTTCTCAAGAGTACATAAAAAATAATGGTTTAAAAACATGGTGGCAAAATGGAAATGAAAAAAGCCGATAATAGAAAATGTGATATGTTCCCTTTTCACTGCACCCATGCGTTGGCATCTGTTGTTTTTTGACTTATTAATGATGGCCATCCTTATCAGAGTTGGGTGGTATCTCATTGTGATTTTAATTTGCATTTCTCTTATGATTAATGAGGTTGAGCATTTTTTCATGTGTCTGTTGGCTGCTTGTATATTCTCCTTTGAGAAGTGTCTGTTCATGTCTCTTATCCACTTTTAAAAATTTTATTGTCAAGATGTGGGGTAGGCCAGGTGTGGTGGCTCAAGCCTGTAAACCCAGCAATTTGAGAGGTGAGGGGACTGCCTGAGCCCACGGGTTCAAGAACAGCTTGGGCAGCTTGGCAAAACCTCATCTCTACAATCAAAATTAAAAAAAAAAAAAATTAGTCAAGTGTGGTAGCACACACCTGTAATTCCAGCTACTTGGAAGGCTGAAGCAGAAGGATTGCTTGAGCCCAGTGGGTCAACGCTGGGGTGGCCGTGAGCATGCATCACACTGCACTCCAATCTGGTGTTGGGAGCCAGCCATGGAGGCCCACTGAGCGTTAGGGATCAGGAAGGGCCGTTGACCCTGAGACCACT
>NW_007252044.1:28327-46696 GCF_000164805.1 Carlito syrichta
GGTCCAGCCTCTTTCTCTCTCTCCCTCTTCTGCTTCCCCCCAATCGCCGACGCCATCTCCACCTTTGGAGTACCCTGAACCTGGCTGGAGCTGGACTCGGGCAGTCTGGGAGAAAGAGTGACATGCCAACTTAAATAAAATGTGGGATACAATTCAGGATTAGGTAGATAAGTGGTCATCATACAGGTAAAGTTTGGGCTAACCTTTGTTCTTCACTTCCTCTGGTTTGAGATCAGGCACCTTTATTGATGCTATGTGTCCCTTATTTTTAACTGAGTTATTTTTTCCTTTCACTTCGGATGAGTTCCTTGTAGATCCTGAATGTTAGACCTTTGTCAAATACACAATTTGCAAATATTTCCCATTCTGTGGTTTGTGTCTTTACTCTTTTGATGGTTTCTTTTGCCGTGCAAAAGTTTTTCAGTTTGATGAGGTTCCATTTGTCTATTTTAGCCTTCTTTCATGGCATTTGTTTTGAGGAACTTGGTCAAGAATTTGTTGCCTACTCTGATTGCATAATGGTGTTTCCTACATTTTCTTTTAGGATTTTTATAGTTTGAGGTGTTTTTGTTTTTGTTTTTGAGTTGGAGTCTTAGTTGGTCACCCAGGCTGGATTGCAGTGGCATGCTCATGGCCACCCCAGCATCGATCTGCCGTGCTCCGGCAATCCTTCCGCCTCAGCCTTCCAAGGAGCCAGAACTACAGGCTCTCGCTACCACACCCAGCTAATTTTTTGATTTATTGTAGAGAGGAGGTCTCGCCATGTTGCCCTGGCTGGTCTCGAATCCACGGGCTCAGGCAATCCACTCACCTCGGCCTCCCAAAGTGCTGGGATGACAGACTGAGCCACCAAGCACGGCCTAGTTTGAGGTTTTACACTTAGGTCTTTGATCCACTTAGAGTTGATTTTTGTACTGGTGATAGGTAGGGGTCCAGTTTGATCCTTCTGCATGTGGCCAGCCAGTTTTCCTGGCACCATTAGCTAATTATGGTCTCCTTTCCCCAGTGGTTGTTAGGGGTGGCTTTGTTGATGATGGAGTGCAAGCTAACGCCACCTCTGTGGGAAGCAGTGTGGTGATTCCTGAAGTAACTAAAAATTGACCTTCCATACCAGCCAGCAATCTCCCTCCTGGGAATAAGCCCGGAGGAACATAAATTGTTCTACAAAAAAGACATCTGCACACACGTGTTTATCACCACACTATTCACCATAGCAAAAACATGGAACCAACCCTACTATCCATCAAAAGTAGGCTGGACAAAGAAATGTGATATATATATATACATACATATGTATATATATATACATATATGTGTATATATATATATATATGTATATATATATATATATATACACGATGGACTATTACACAGCCATAAAGAAGGACAAAAACCATGGACTTCTCGGCAAATTGGATGGAGTTGGAGACCATCATACCAAGTGAACTATCACAGAAGCAAATAATCAAATGCCACATGTTCTCACTCCTAAGTGGACCCTGAACGTTAGTCACATGAGTACAAGGAAGGGATCGACCATCACTGGACACTGCTAGGGGAGGAAGACAGGAAGGAGGGTGGAGCCATGAAACCACACAAAGAGAACTTGATCCACTACTGGGGGGAGTGAGGGCCACTTAGAAGCCCAAACTTCACCTGCATGCAGCCTTCTTATGTAGTTCGTCAACACTTGTACCCTACATCTCTGTAAAAAATTTCAAAATAAAAATACAGTGTGATATTTTGAGAAATAATGCAACCAGTTCTTACAAAACTCACCAAGACACCCAGGAAATCAAGAGAAATATGTAAGTTCTCAACTAGAATGATTCGAGTAATTGAGTCTTTATAGACTGGCTACCCAAGCTACAATGAGTAGCTAAAATAAAGTTTTATATTGAAATACCTTTTCAATAGTAGATATAAAAAGTAATGACAAATATGTAAGTTCTCAACTAGAATGATTCGAGTAATTGAGTCTTTATAGACTGGCTACCCAAGCTACAATGAGTAGCTAAAATAAAGTTTTATATTGAAGTACCTTTTCAATAGTAGATATAAAAAGTAATGACAATAAAATGTGTTAATATTTTTCATCCAAAAACAAATATTCCATTTTTTATATTTGTATCCATTAGCTTTTTGCCTATAAACCAAATTGCTCCAAAACTTAATGACTTAAAATAACAAGCGTTTTTATTTCTATGTGTTTGTGAATTGACTGAGCAGATCTTCTGGTCCTCTCTGGTTTGGCTGGAACTGAGTAACTTTATGCACGTGTCTGAGGATTGGTAGGCACATATGTCTAAAGGGACCTGAGTGAGGACAGGCCATATCTGCTCCATGTGGTCTCACCCTTTAGTGGAACACTAAGGGTTTCCTTACACAGAGGTCCTAAGATCCCAAAGAACAGCAAGACAAGGTAAGCTCCCACATATAAGCACTCTTCAAGCCTCCGTCAGTGTCCAATTTACCAAAGTCAGTCACAAGCCCAGTTTCAAGGGTAGAAAAGAAAGACCCCATCGTTTATTTTTTTTTCCAACTAGCCACAATATCTTCAACTTTGAGTTGAGGATCAATAGCTTTGTTTAGAATTTGAGATACAGGGAAATTGTTCTTATTCCAGTGACAACGTTGTTTTTCCACTTCTAAATTTATGCCATAATCTCTTTTCCTGTCTTACAGTCTTCGGTCTTTTCTTCCTCTTCCAAACTTTCCTATAATATGGGGAAATAAAGAAAGCAGCTAACCAGGTAATAGTAAATATCAAGATTAATGTGAAAGAAGACAAGACCGTTATATAATTCTTTATTTATACCTCAAGCCAAAAGAAAAAATATATATATAAATTTCTAATTTGCTTTATGTCCCATGGACATGACTTAAGCATAGCTCCTCCAATCTTCAGAAAAATGATCCCAGTAGTTAAAATTAACAAGACAGAACAAATCTGAACAAATCTGAGATCTAGGGTGGGCAATTTATTTTTATCTCAAGTAATGGAAAAGTGGCAATTTTCTCAATGTTGCCAAAAAAAAAATGTAAGTTATCCTCAGGATGGAAAACTAAGGTAGTCCAATTTTGTATAATGCTATTTAGAAGCAATAATTCAAGAGCTAATGCCAAACATAATTCAGTCTCCCCTGCTAACATTATTAAAGTAATGAAAACATAGTTTTCAGAAATAACGCCTAATATAATGGCAGCCATTTTGTTTCACACAATCAGATCAAGAACACTTCATCTTGTGTAAGTGTCAAGAAGGAGTTTCACTACCATCTTAATGGCAATTAAATAACCACTGACATCATTGGTAGGAAATGTCTTTCAGCACTATTTCAGATTTCTTGAAACAGCAGGAAACGTGATTTTGTTATTGTAGTGCTATGCAGTTAGGGTATGTAATGATCCCATAAAAGTAAAAACAGAGCATGAGACTTAATGGCAATCACCATCACTTTCTTACTTAAGATAAAGTGAACTACATGCATTTGGTCAAACCCCCAAATGGACTTATAAAGCATCTTTTTCTTGTCAATGAGACCATTTTTACTCCATTATAGAATTGGTTATTTCAACTTAATAATATAGGAGTGAGCATGGGATTTAAAGCAGAGTACGTATGTGGAAGTAAGAATAATCCAAGTATTTTTCCGCTGGTATCTTAAAATATCACATTTCTTACTTTTGCCTTTAAACCCATTCCTAGCCCTTTTCTTTTACTAGGTCAATACTAGAATCTTCACGAAATGTTTTTACCTTAAAAACGCAAAATGCAAAATGACATATAATTTTGTGATATTTCATTTAACTCAATAATTGTTTCCATATTTTTTGGCTCTGTCTGGCCAATGTCAAACTGTTTTGATTATTAGCTGATGAAAATGAGAAAAAAACTTCCCCCCGCACACTGCTATTCAGCTTTAATTTAATAGCAGTTATTTCTTCTGATATCACGGCTTGCAAGCACTGCTTAACCATTTAATTCACACTTCAGATTTCTGACTTTCCTGCAAAGTAATCCTATATGGAAGTCTGTCTCTACTCCCGGAAGAAATTTTATCGATTGGCAGCTACAGTGTCCTTCAGATTTAAAGAAAAAGAGACCACCGTGAATGCAAAGATATTACGGGGCCCTCATTCTCCTGAAAACACAAAAATTCACAGACAAAGGAGTGGATGGTATGATGTCATTACTCTTCTTAAATTATGGCAGAGTAAAAATACTTTTTGCCAGACTTCAAAAACTGTCCTTACCCAAAGAATCAAGTATCTTAAATATGACCAGAAATGGTTTGCTTTTGATTGTTTATTTATCTATATTTGGGTTTGCTCCAAACGTTTAGAGTAATAAGCACAGAAAACTTTATGTTGTCTCAAGTCGGCTTCAAACTACTCAGTGAGGTTGAGCAGAGCTGGGAGTTTTTTCAAACTTCTACAATAGTAAGATCCAGGCTGGAACCAACAAAAGTTCTTGATACAAGAAAGAAAATGGCCCGGGAGAGGCCTCAAAAGGCGTGCGGATCTGACTTTGGCTCTCAGGCCGATGCGTCTGCCCTCAGCAATTAACCTCCTACTCTGCCTCCACCTTCCCTCACCTCGGGAGCTAATAGCGTTCGAAGCCAATTTTAGCGAGGACTCAAAGGAAATCACTCAAAAGAGCCCGCTTCTTAATTAAGTCTCCACACTCACACGTAGGCCCGCTTCACGGAGAGTTGGGCCTCCTTGACTCACAACTAGAAAGCTTTCTTCTGGCCATCCAAAAGCGGATGACAGGGAGGCTGGCTGGCCGGTGGGTGCCTATACTGGCCCCGATCTGTAAGAGACTCTCTGGCATCTCGGCTGCTTCCAACACGGCCTCAGAGTTTTCATCAGATCGGCCTTGCTATTTTTTTTCTGCAAAGCAGGCCTGGGTTTCTGGAGTCAGTTCCTGCATCTCTGTTGAATTCCAGCGCATCCTTGGACCTGGGAATTTCCCGGGGCCAGAAAAGCTGGCCAAGGCCCAGGGCAGTCAAAACTCTGCTGCTCTCCCATCTGAGTTTCTGGCAAGAAATCTCAAACATGAGGGCAAATTTCTGTATTCTGTGAAGCATCCTACTGGAAGGCAATCCCATCAACAGAAGCAAAGGGAAGACTTGGCAGATGAAAATGAAAGGCACCGACTTTCATTCCAACACGAAACCACCTCCGTGCACACCCCTAGGCACCAAGGTACCATATCGGCTGGAGGCCCGCCACGTTTCACCTCCGTTTTGAACCATGTGCTGAATGTGTTATCTCACCATGGAGAAATCTGGTAAGATGGAATCTTAAAAGGTGTACCCTTTTTTGCTTTTCTTATTTTCAGTAAAAGGGGAGAATAGATGTCATGGCAGGGGAAAATGATGAAAAAAATGTAAAGAATCAAGACGACCCTAAAACACTGGGTGACGCCTGGAAGAGACTTGTCTGAAAGCAAAATCCACCAAGTCCAAGAAAAGCAAGCTGAAATTCTTACTTCAAACCCAAAAGCTTCTAAATGAGTTCTAAATGAGAGGCTCTCCATCCTTTCCTGATGTTTGAGTGCACACCAAAAAGGAAGAGAAATATTGTGATCTCTCAGTGCTGTTTTGCTAGTGTTTTGATCCAGAGAGTTCGATGTACTAAACTTGCCCTAAAAAGTATGTGTTTCCCCACTTTCCTGAGCATAACTTGTTGTGTGTGAGGAACTGGAAAGGATTATAAGAAAGCCACAAAACACAGTTCTTTTCTGGCTATTATTATTATTTGGCAACAGAACTTGCGCCTGAAACGTTTATTTCCGA
This sequence comes from Carlito syrichta, assembly GCF_000164805.1. Taxonomy (NCBI): domain Eukaryota; kingdom Metazoa; phylum Chordata; class Mammalia; order Primates; family Tarsiidae; genus Carlito; species Carlito syrichta. Next base: position 34,132 of record NW_007252044.1, read on the forward strand.
AAAGTTCAAAACACATCTTGTGCGCACCATGTAATTATCATATTATGCATTATATTTTTTTTACCTCCTGGAGGGAAATCGGCTCTCCTAGTTTGGTTCCCAGGTGGCATGATTCCCTAGGTCTGTGTTACGTGTGTGTGTACACGTGTGTTTATACATGCATCTTAAGCTATACTTCATAGATGTGGCCATCCTCCACACAAGCCCTCAGCTGGCACTCAGTTAGGACAAGTCAAAAATCCTATTTCTTGGTCCTCAGGAGATTTGGTATCCATGTTCAATTGTCTGTCTTCAATGTTCACGTAATTTTCCGCCAGGTTCCTGCCGCTTTCCCTCCTGGGCCATGTGGCGATGCTTCCACCTAGTGGCACTGCCTGTCCTCAGGCAAGCATGTCACAGTAAAACCTTAGCAAGAGGATCCTCTGCAAGTAGCTTGGGTCAGGGGGCTTCTCCTGAGAACCTCACTCCCAAAAGCTTTCCTTTCCATGGCAGCTGCCAACCTTTCATCTGTTAAGAAACTCTAACCTTATATTCATATTCTTGAAAGTCAGTCATCAAAGACGGTGGCAGTGTTTCTCTTGGGTTGCTATTTTAAATATGCCTAACTCTCAAGAAGGAAAAGGGGACATTTCCTACAGCTTTCTCAACTTTACAGGCTTTGTAACCTAAGTATTAGCTGAGACCATGTTTAGACGTAACAGTATCGTTATGCTCAGAATAACTAAGAAGAACGGTGATCGCCTCTGAAGAGCAGAGGTCAACGTGTAGGAAGGCATGATGTGCTAGTGTTCGTGGCTTTTCAGACTTTCTGCATTCGGCCATCCTCATCCTGAAATTAGACAAGTAAGTGCTCATCTTTATTTACACACTAGCTAAGCAGAACGAACTACAGGAACCGGGTTTTCTAGTTGGTAAGATGCAGTGCCCTTTTATTGTAGATGAGGAACCCAAGGCTCAGAGAAGCCAAGTGACTTATCCAATGTAACAGTGAGGGTTAATTGGACATGTTAACTTGAATGGGCCATGGGATGCCCAGATAGCTTGAAAAGCATGGTTTCTGGGTGTGTGTAAGGGTGTTTCCTAAAGTGATTAGCACTTGAATCAATAGACTGAGTGAAGCAGAGCTGCTCTCACCGACACAGGCAGCAGGCATCATCCAACCCGCTGAGGCCTGACTGGAACCGAAAGGTAGAGGAAGGCCTGGGTTCCTGCTGTGCCTGGCCACTTGAGCTGCGACACTGACCTTCTTCTGGCCCACTACGCTCCTGGTTCTCAGGCCTTCAGACCCAGACTGGAGTCTCCCCGACTGGCTCTCGGGCCCTCAGGCTTTCCTGGTTCTCCAGCTTCCAGAGAGCAAAACATGGAACTCCTCGGCCTCCAGAGAGAATGAACCAATAACTTATAATAGACAAAGTCATCTCTCTCTGCCTACAGGATCCACATCCAAGGATTCAATCAAGCACAGATCAAAAATGCTTTTAAAATCAAGTAAAAGATACCACAGTAAAAATAGCACACATTTTAAAACAATACAATAGCACAACCATTTACGAAGCTTTAACATTGCATTGTGTACTATAAGTAATCTAGGGAGAATTTAAAATATAGAGAAATGTGTGCATAGGCGGCAAATGTAAACTACCTCACCATTTAATAGAGCGAACTTGAGTATCTATGGATGTTGGTATCCAAAGAGGCTTCTGGAATTAATCTCCCCATAGATAATAGATAAATAGAAGATGATAGGTAGATAGATAGAAAGGTAGATAGATAGCAGGAAGATAGACGATAGAGAAATAGAGAGAGAAGATGATACATACATACACACAGATAGATGATAGATAGACACATAGATAGATACATTGATAGAGATACATAGATAGATAGATGATAGATACATAGAGATAGATAGATGACAGGAAGACAGATGATAGAGAAATAGAGAGATGGTAGGTACATGATAGATAGATAGATAGATAGATAGATAGATAGATAGATAGATAGATAGATAGATATACATAGATGATAGATGATAGAGCAATAGATGGATGGATAGATAGATGACAGATAGGAAGACAGATGACAGAAAAATAGAGAAAGAGAAGGTAGATACATGATAGATACATAGATAGATGATAGAGATAGATAGATACATACATAGATAGATGATAGATACATAGAGATAGATAGATGATAGAAAGATAGATGATAGGAAGATAGAGAAACAGAGAGAGAGAGATATGGTAGATACATGATACATAGAAGATAGATAGATAGATAAATAGATAGGTAGGTAGATAGATAGATAGATACATGACAAATAATAATAGGAATAATAGGACTGGGAGTAGTCAAAGTCCCCTGTGGTAACATCCAGCAAAAGTGACAAGACAGCCTACAATCTCATTGTGTGAAAATAGCGTGCCACATTCAGTTACTCAGTTGATCAAAATGTCCCAGACAAGCTAATAATACTGAAATATTGACTAATGTTTTCAGACTTTTATAGTAAAGTATTCTTAAATCATTTAAAATAAGTAAGATGCACGAGATTAAACGCCAAGTCTCTAACAAGAGCCTGAAAAATCTTCCTGGGATACTGAAAGACCAACAGTTCTAACCTAACACGGACTTGGTAAAGCCTGAGAGGTTATCTTCTGTATCTCAGACTTCTTCTTGGCCTATGTGCACATAAGCAAGGTATAACATAACAATGCTGCTGGCCAAGCAAGCATTGTGATCATTTCTGTTTATATTCAGAGAAAAAAAATGCATTCCAATCTCGGTTTTCTCCATACGTCTTGCCACTTTCCAGGTGCTTTATAGACATCTCTAGTTCTCACAATAAACCACCAAGACAGCTGTAGTCACACCTCGCTTTAGAGATAAAGAAAAGGAGGCCCCCAGGAGTGACTAGTTTGAGGAACTTACACAGAGACCCTTCCCTTTATGCCCTCATGAAGGGCAAATACTTATGTCTACAGTTGCGTTTGAGTGCTTGGTATACTAAGGGCTAGTGAGTCGTATCCCTGATCTTTCAAGTCATCAAGCCATTCCAGCACTCAGCCAGTCAAGCACACGGCAAGCATCGTCCTCTGCAGACACAAGTATATAGACATGAGTGTAATTAACTGCTCCCTCTTTTAAAAGCTTAGTCTATTCAAGGATGCAGCCAGAGGGCTGGATGAGAAACTCCTCAAAAAGAGAAAACACGCCATTTAGTTCTCTCGTAGATTTTCCTGAGGGGAAGGTAAATCTCCCAGAACATCAAAACCTCAGTTAAAAATGAGCTAATCTTTCAGTCAGCTCCACGGGGCTCTCTAGTGGGAGGCAGAGGAAGCTTAGAGAGTCACCGTCTGTTGTGAGACAACGGGATTTTCTTCCTTGGTGCAATTATTTTGGCATCTTTCATTAGCAACAAATCCTTTAAAACTTAAGTCATTGTTGAGAGATGGAAACAAAAGCTATTACAGTTGCAAAGTTTTTAATGTGTCACTGGAGTAAGCCATCACATTCACTGCTCTGAACAGAAATGTCCTTCAGTACACGGGGCTATTGTTTTTACCACCTGCAATATATCTGGCACTGTGCTAAAAGCTACAAGGAACATACACACATATCCAAAATAGAGTAATTTATGGCCTCACGAAATGTAAGAATTAAGAGACAAGATAGCTACAAACAGCAATCACGGCATTTAAACAAAACTGCCCTGGCTTATCTACCTCGTTAACAAGAACAGAGTCGAGGGGTGGCATTCCAAAACTGTCAGACCCAAATTTAAAGTTATAGAACGGTGTGTGGGTCAAGGGCCCATTGGAAAACAGAATTCTCCCCAGATGGTTCACATGAGGAGATGCTGGTGAAGAGACCGACGACAAAGACGCAGGAAAGGCTGAGCCCAAACCAGGGATGCTGAAGCAGAGACCTAGAGACCAAGCATGGAGAGCATCCACTCTCCTAGGGCTGGAAGGGAAGGGAGGGAGGTTTGAAGGGGCCCCATGAGAGCTGGTGCTGCAGGAGGACCACCCACAGGAGCCGAGCCATGGAGGGGCACATCCACTGCAAGAGAAACAGCTTTGCAGAAGCACGGAGGAGGCAAGGGAAAGACAGCCCACCGCCCCTCCCTCCTGCCCGCTGTGCCCGCCCTTTCCTCCTCTGGCTGAACCCAACCGGAAGCCAGCTTGAAAGAGGGCCCAGGTAGTGCTGTCCAGTGTAGGCGGTCATCTGCCCAGGAATCCAGTGAGGGAGGGAGGGCCAATGAAGACGATATATAGCATATGTGCCAGTGAGTTGTGATGTCTGCCAACAGAAAGTAGTGGATAGAAAGGATGCACCATGCCAGACATCGGTCTGAGTGTGTTCCATACATGAAGTGATTTAATCCACACCATGCCCTCTTGAGTTAGGACTATCCTACTCAATACAGAGAGGAAGCCAAGGCATAGAAAAGCTAAGTCATCTGCCCAAGGTGCAAGGACACGGAGCTAGTAAGAGCAGAGCCCAGCTGGGACCTCGGTGGCCTGGCTCCAAACTTCCTGGCCTTAAACACAATGTCCCACTGCCTATCCTCAACCCAACCCACAGAATGGTCCCCCTGGAGCGACTTCTAAAGATGAAGTCAGCAAAGCCAAATCCAACTTCAGGGTCTCACTAGACATTTTTCGCTCATGAACACGGAGCGCGATGGCATGTGCCTTTCCTCTCTGCCACACGAGGGAAGCAAAACAGGCATCCTTTGGATGATTTGCCTTTCATTCCCGGAGATTCAGGAACTCTTGGAAGGGTAGTGGGAAAATAATCAGAAAGGACTCCATCGCAAAGGAGAAAAGCAGCGGTGGATGGAAAACGACATGATTTAAAGCCCGAAGAGAGAAGTGTTTTCACAACGAGCCACTGCTGCCACCCCTTCGCCTTTGGTTCGAGACGAACGTGGAGAAATGTTGACATTCTTGAACGAGTAAAACTGTAAAGCTCCTCAGAGACTTTCTTCCTGGAGGCAGGAGAAAACTGATTAGCCATTGAACCCGAGCTAGGTACAGAACACGAGTGTAAAAGGAGCCAGGCATAAAGAAGGACTTATTCAAACACGTCTGCAGTAGTCACCAGATTGTTGTTGCAACTCATCACATCCTTCCTGAAAGTATGGAAGAAACACTAAGCTTTCCCTGGCCCATAATAAATCACTCAGGAGCTACCACTCCCAGGATCAGTCTTCCGGTCTGCTACCTTCCTCTCCCTTTCTTTGCCTTCGTATTTTACCTCTTTCACATTTCCAGTCTCAGTTAAAGAAAATGAGAAGAGAATGAGGGTAAAAGCAAGCCATTTCTGTCCCTGTTACTGCCCTAAATATCTAAGAAAGTGTTCGTTTGTGGCTCCCCTGCTCCTGGCTTTGCTCAAAATGTCTGTGATCACAAATCACAGTTGGCAAGTGTCTGATAGAGGGAATTATCACTTTGGCCTTGTACTTAGAGCAGGTGGTCACCTAAAAAGATACAAGTTTTAAGATGGATCAAAAGACCCTCTTGTCCAGAGTCTCTCTCCCAATATGCTGCACCAAGGCCTCAAATTTCTTCAAGCTTTATTTCTCTGAACTGTTAGTAGAAACATCTATCGAGCATAAATGCATCTATTGAACACATTTCAAAGCACATTTAGAAGCATCGCCTATTTGAACTTCACAACAGACCTATGATTTATCATGACACCTTCCTTGTTTATGGAGGTAGCAAGAGGGAGCCTTTGTGAGTTTCAGAATTACATGAAGAAAAAGTACACCCCGACACTGGAGAAAGACGAACTTTACAGTGAAGAAACCTGACAAACAATTTCTGCCCGGTGGGCGGGGCCAGCATTCATGACTGTAGTGTGTACTCTTGACATGACATGGCGAGATGGCACTTGACTTCTGTGGTTTTCCTCTCCAAGTCTCACAGCCCTGGTCTCATGGGAAAGTGAAACAAATCCCATCTGAGAGACATTCTACAAAGCACCTGACCAGTACTCCTCAAAATGGCACGGTCATCAGAACCACGGGACAGCTGAGAAAGGGTCACAGCAAAGAGAAGCCTAAAAGACACAGCAGCTAAATGCAATGTGGTACCTTGGATGGAATCCTGGAACAAAAGAAGGGCATTGGGTCAAACATAAAATCTGAATGCATGTATGAACTTTAGTTAGCGACAGGGCAAGCGTACTGATCCATTCGTTGTGACGAGTGCACCATTTTAATTCAAGATGCTGATCATGGCCAAAAGAGGTATGGAACATATGGGAACTCTCCGTACTGTCTTCACAATGTTTCTGTAAGTCCAAAACCATTCTGAAAAACAAAGTTTCTCTCTAAGATGAAATGAAGCAATGTACACAGTGTTTCGTAAACCATGGCATACTATTATGGTGATGGTGGTGGTAATGATTGTGTTTGTTTGACAATCTGGCAGTAGCTGGAAGGGATTAGTGTTGTATTCACAAAGCTTCCTTGGCTCATAGATCTACTACGATAGTCAAGGTTTTAGTTTTTTGAACATCATAAATTTTCAGATTCATAATTTCTGTAAGTGGTTTCACTTATAATCAGATGAGTTTCAGAAATCATTAAATCGTTCCTGCAAGTCATTATTTAGTACCCATCATGTGCTAGGGATTGTCCTAACTAAGAAAACACAAAGGTGAGCCCTCCAGGAGTGAGTCTGTTAAAGAGAAAACAGGAAACAAAACTAGCATTTACCAGAAGACTGTTGTATACCAACAACCTGACGCAGTCCTCACAGAAACCCGGAAACCTTCCACGGTTGCCGGAGGGTGAGGCGTTCGCTCCCAGCACCCACTTCCTGCCCCTGCCCCGGACCTCATCACACAGGAGAGTGGCTGCCCACCGACTGCCCAGACCCCCAGGGAGACGGCCAAGCCCTCGAGGACAAGGACTTATCCGGTGCTGTCGCTCCAATGTAACAGAGCGTGAAGACCTGCCCATAACTGGCGGAGTGAATGCGTGGGATTTAATCAGCGCTCTCACTTGCAAGTGGCAGAGAAGGAAAGCAAAACGAAAATGTATGAGTTCAGGTATCCAGAGGGAAGAAGAGGAGCTTCCGGCGCTCTGAATTCATGTGGCGTTTCTTCCGCCTGCGTGGCAGTCGGGGCTCTTCAGTACCCTTCACTCATCCTGCGGGAAGAGGAGGGCCTGACCCACGGGGTGTTTAGGGGGAGACACCGTAGGCCCGTTCTGCTCCCCGGCCGGGGTCTGCCTCCCTACCTCACTGCAGGGCGAGCGCTCTGCTCTGCTTTCCACCGTGTGCTAAACTCACCTCGCCGGCCTTGGCTCTATGAATCCAGTTCGGGGGAAGGTACTAGAAAGTTGACTGTGCCTGCACATCTCAACTCTTCTCACTAACCCCAATTTAATGAGTATCACAGCTGCTATTCTCATTTCCAGCTGTCTCACCCTTGTTGTCATCCCTCGAAGGGGGGAAAAAATGGGAAGCTCTTCATTAGCCCCTAAAGTCCTGCTAGAAAATTCAGGAGCTCTGGGCCTCGGGCGTGACCGAATTCGGGAGATCAGATCCTGCCAGAAGAAACCAGACTGTCCATCTCCCTGTCCCACATCTCACTCCTAGGTACACATGCTTCAAGATGGCAACATCTGCTGGTTCCAGGCTTGTGACTCCAAGCCTAGCAGCTAGGGAAAATGAGCTGCTTCTTTCTGGTTCTTTCCAAAAAACCCTGAGATTTGCTTGGCTTCCTACCACTGAGGTCCTGTGTCTATCCTGGACCGGTCGCTGTGACCAGGGCTCCGAGAGCCCTGATTCGCCAGGCCTGGGCCACATGAGCAAAGGGCAATGTCAGCTCCTGGGCATCGCATACTTAAGAGCTGGGCGGTGGGATGCTTTGATCGGCACAAGGTAGAAGGGCCAAGGCCAAAAGGGCAGACGTCAACCTAGCTGTGACTGATTCCTTTTTGCAGAAAGAAAATGGCACAGGCCTGTGCGGGCAGATATGGAATCTAAAAGGGCGCGTGTTCACCCCGAGTCTGGTGCTTTCCTCAACATCAGATGCCTCCTGAGGCTTCCACCAACAAACCTCATCACCCTCCAGCAGACAATTTAGCTGAAGACGTAACAGAAACTCTTTTTTTTTTGTCAGAGTACCGCTCCTTCACCCAGGTTGGAGTGCAGTGGCACGCTCACAGCCACCCCAGCATCGACCTGCCAGGCTCAGGCAATCCTTCCACCTCAGCCTTCCAAGGAGCTGGAACCACAAGCACACACCAACACGCCCGGCTAATTTTTTATCTGTTGTAGAGACGAGTTCTTGCCAAGTTGCCTAGGCTGGTCTTGAAATCGCGGGCTCAGTCAATTCACTCGCCTCCGCCTCCCAAAGTGCTGGGATTACAGGTTGATCCACCAAGCCTGGTCTTTTTTTTTTTTCTGAGTTGGATTCTCACTCCATCACCCAGACTAGAGTACAGTGGCATGCTCATGGCACTGCAGCCTCCACCTGCTGGGCTCCAGCGATCCTTCCACCTCAGCCTTCCAAGTAGTTGGAAACACAGACATGCGCCACCACGCTTGGCTAATTTTTTCATCTATTGTAGAGACGAGGTCTCGCCAAGTTGCCCAGGCTGGTCTCGAACCCCTGGGCTCAGGCAATCTTCTCGCCTCCGCCTCCCAAAGTGCTGGGATGACAGGCTTGAGCCACCGCCCCTGGCCACAGAGACTCTTAAGAAGGTTTTCGACCATTTGGGTGAACGAGAATGACTGGATTTCTCGTGGCTTCCACACCACCCGTCCATGAGCTACACCCACAGGAAGAGGTGGGAGTCTCTCCTGCGGAGTCCCTCCTGGTCAGCCCCTTAATGCCTCTCCAGGCCACCTTGGCTCCAACCTACCTCAGGCATCCAGGACACACTGGACCGCACACGAAGCCTTCCCACTCTGCCCCGGTTCTTTGCTTGTGTTCACCTTGTTTGCTCATACTGGCTAGAAACTCTAGCGAGTGGAGTGAACGTAAGAAGTGTACTTTTTATTTGAGACTCAACTTAGTCCCCACTCCACTTAGCAGAAGATTAACCTGGTTAATTCGGTTTAAACTCAGTTAATTGGATGCTATCTCAGTCAAATCAGAGTGAGCTCAATATAAGATTCTCTTTCCCTCCCCCCATCTAAGTTCCAGTTGGCCTTGTGTCAAGGCACGAGAAAAGGCAGCTGTCCCTCGGTCCACTTCGGCTTCTACTGAGACATGCCTCAGTCTACCTGACTCGCAGAAGCCATCACTCTCCATGCAGGCATCCACGGAGGGCACCCACCTACCGATCTGGGCTGCTTCCCAGTGTTGATCGCATGCCACGAACGCAGGGTCTCTCCACCACTGCCTGGTTTGGGTGCCGCATTCACACACCTTGTGGCCATACAGGAAACTGCATGTGAGTACACAGAGACTCTCAGAAGGCCTTTCTTCCAGCAACTCAGGCTGTCTCTAGCTATTCTGCTGCTCCATGAATCAGGACTGCAGCAGGCCTGGGCAGCGGGAAGGGTGTGGCCATACCCATCCCCTACTCCCTGGGATCAGCCAGCCCCAGCACTGTGACTGTCACTGTGACAGATGTCGGGGACAGCACAGAGACCCCCACCAGCATCTAGCACCACTCTTTCCAACTCTGTCTCCATATTGAAGAGTCTGTATCAAGTCTAGGGAAGGAAACCAACTCTCACACCCTCACACGTTCTTGCCAATCTTCCAATCCTTCCTACTGACCTCTACCAGGAGTCTTAAAATAAGAGGTTGGAATCAGCTACTTTGTTTTTAACTGTTCCACCAAGTCCTCCTTCTCTGAAATAGTGAGCTCATGCCTAAAATGGGGACAAAGGCCATTTGGGGAAGAAAAAAAAGGAAAACAGCAAATGTAAAGGAGAAATTTTCTTCCCTGGGATGTGACTTGAACCAAGAGGAATGTCTATATTTGAGATACTGAGACCAGGGTCACAGAAGTGTAGAAAGTGGATGGGAAAGCATGGCATTTCAAGGCAAACAGACTATGAATATTCACCTTCAGAGTGGCTTGGCCAACTTCTCTATTGTAGGACTATCCTACGAAATGACCCAACCAACCAACCAACTGAAAAGACTTATGCAGGCTTCTCTGACTAAGCTCTTATGTGTATTTTAACTGTTGATTAATTTTATGCATCAACCTGATTGTGCTAAGGGATGCCCAGATAGCTAGTAAAACATTGTTCTGGGTGTGTCCGAGGGTGTTTTCAGAAGAGATGAGCATTGGAATTGGTGAACGGAGTAAACAGATGGCAGACCCCATCCAAACTGCTCAAATACGACAAAAGGGCTCAAATAGGACAAAAAGGTGGAGGAAGAACGCACTTCCTCTCTCTGTTTGAGCTGGGACATTCATCTTCTCCCCACAGACATCATTTCTGGCTCTTGGGTCTTTGAACTCAGATCAGGACTCACACCCTCAGCTCCTCGTTTCTCAGGCCTTCTGACTTGGAAGGAACGACCCTCCATCTTTCCTGTTTCTCCAGCTTGCGCATGACAGATTGTAGGACTTCTCGGCCTCCATCTCCATAACGATGCCAACCAGCTCCTGTAGTGATAGAAGATGATTGGTCGACAGATAGATAGACATACGATAGATAGATATAGATAAATAGATACAGATATAAATAGATAGACATAGATAGATACTATAGATAGCTATAGATACGGCAGACAAATGATAGTGATAGATATGATAGCTAGATATAGATATAGACATAGATGATATAGATGATAAATTGATAGAGATGATATAGTCAGATAGAAATAGATAGATACAGATGATAGATATAGATGATAGATACGTAGATAAATCTACAGATATAGATGATAGGTATAGATTAGATAGATACAGATAACAGCTACATATAGAAGATAGACAGATAGATAGATAGATAGATAGACAGATAGACAGATAGATAGATAAAGTCACGTTTCTCTCGAGAATCCTGACTAATACTTGACCTGAGGCAGGAGGAAAGGAAACCCCATCCGCCCACCCACCGCAGACTTTACAGTGAACGTGAGCAGAATCTCCAGGAGAAGGGCCAGGCCAGGGCACAACCCAGACCCACCGCTCCCAGCAGAGATCCAGAGGCCCCTGGGTGCACAGAGAGGCCCCACTCTGCTCATCATCATGAAGAAAAGTACGGCAAGCGAATAAAAATCGGAAGGACCGTGAGTTTAGTCTAAAAGACATTGAGCTATCAAAAAGCTACCAAACCAAAAAGGGAGTAAAAGATTATAAGCCACAAAACTTAAAGCTTATTTTCTCTTAGCTCCTCGGTGGGATTGTCCGTCATAGAAAAAAAGCAAAAATGCTGCATGTCTCTTGCACGTCTGGATATGGTGAGAGTGACAGCGCTCTCCCATCCAGTCCTCCAAAATCCGCCTTTCTAAGAGCAGCACATGCCAAATGGAAGGAAGCAAGACAGCAGCCACTGCCCCCAGGGAGCAAATCACAGGAGTCCAAACCAACTGTCACCAAAGTCACCCTCTGCTGGGGCTGAGCTGTGACTACCGGAGTGGTTAAAAGGAAGAGGAAACCCACAGGAGGAAGGAATGGAGGGAGGAAGAGAGGGAAGGAGGAGGGAGGGGAAGGGGAGGGGGGCGGAAGGCAGGAAGAAAGCTGAGAGCAAAGAGGGAGGCAGGGGAAAGGGAGCGAGGGAATAAAGGTAACTGGTGACCAAAACGGCTTGCGTGGTGTGCGATCACTCCATGTTAAGTCCCTTCCCCCAACACACTAGGAGTGAAATGAAGCTGATGATCCTACCAGCTTGTCCAAGCAAGTAACGCTTTCCAACGGAAGCATTTCCCCAGGGAATTAAGAGCAACAGTCACAAGAGCTGCAGCTTCCTCTTTTTACTTGTCCTTGGAACTTGAGTGCCTTCTCCAGAAAAACGTGAACACTCTCTACGCAGCGAAAGTAAAATGATCTATTTGTGAGGTCTTATAAAATGCTGCTTTCATCATGAATGAATCAAAGAAAGAAAGAAAGAGAGGGGGAGGAAGGGAGAGAAAGAAAGGGAGAAGGGGTGGGGGAACAAATGAAAGGGAGACAAAGGAAAGGAGGAGGGAGAGCGGGAGGGAGGAGAAATGAATTGCTAAGAAGGAAAACAGTAAATGTAGAGATTTTCCCTGGGATGTGACTTGAACCAAATGGAGTATCAGTATTTGAGATACTGGACCAGGGCCCAGTATTTGAAAGGCCCCAGCCAGTCACAAGGAACCCGCCTCGCCAAAGGCTAAGCCTAGGCGTGGCCCCCACCTAAAAGGGCGCTCCCCCCTAAGAAGGCACCCGGACAAACTAACAAGGAGGCTCAGACAAGGCTCTCCAGGTTCTTCTTCCACAACAAAGCCCACCGTTCCCGCGCCCGTGAAAGCCCCTGCCAATCCCAAAAAAACCTCACCTGCCGACCAGTAGGTAACCGACAGGTCGCTTTAAATTTCTATAAAACCTGCCACACCCCGGCCTCCATGCTGCAATCTGATTCTCAGGTTCTGTAGCCACCGCGCT
>NW_007252045.1:0-1549 GCF_000164805.1 Carlito syrichta
TTTGAGCAGTGTTTTGTAGTTTTCATTGTGCAGGTCTTTGATTTCTCTGGTTAGGAAGATGCTGAGGTATTTCATTTGTGTGTGCATGGCTATTGTGAATGGGATTGTACTTTTTATTTGGGTTTCTGTCTATTGTTGGGTATAGGAATGGGACTGTCTTTTGGACATTGATTTTATACCCTGAGACTTTGCCAAAATCTTTTATCAGTGCAAGGAGGTTTTTGACAGATTCTCTTGGGTTTTTGAGGTATAGAATCATGTCACATGCAAAGAGGAATAACTTACCTTCCTCTTTTCCTGTTTGGATACCCCTGATTTTCTTCTCTTGTCTGATTGCTCTAGTTAGGACTTTCAATACTTCACCAGGCAGAAACAAGCCAAAGGGTCAATTTTCCTTTTGTACCTGGATCCCTTCTACATATTTCATGTGTCCTTGAATCCTGAAAAGACAAGACCTCACAACCAGAACGCCACCCAATCCCCCAACCCGGACCAGCCCTGAGCTTGGAAAGTTGAACCAGCCAAATGAATTGCCTTAGTCTCCCAGTATGTGGGGAGACACCAAGGACATAATGAGCCCACTCTGTGGAATCAAGGTCATCTTGCCCCCTGCTGGCCAGGTTGGACTGGGAGGTGAAAGGCTGGGGTACTGCTGTTTGTCTGTGGTGCAGCAGTGGTTAGAGATGGGTACAGGCAGGTGGGTTTGTAGGGTGGAGGTGGTACACAGGGAGGGAAGAGGGGCAGGAGGTCTGTGGCAAGAGCAACTCTTTGAGCAGTGGTGACAAAAGGAGAGGAAGACATATTCCCAGAGGATCCCACCCAAGTACTAGTCCAAGCACAATTCTGCTTAGCTTCTGAAATTAGAAGAGAGTGTACTCATTCAGGGTGTGGCTGTAGATGTTGGCAGTCCAGGCACCCAGACTGGCTCCACAGGCCAGAGCTTCACAGCCCTAGACCCTGGCCTCTTACATTGTGTGGGGGCTGCTCCTGCCAGATCTGCCCACTGTCCGTCAGCCTGACCCATCAGGCTGTACTTTCTGAGTTCCAGGAGACACTACAAGCTCAGGAGGTGTGGCCAGAGGTAGCTGGAAAGAAGCCAGAGGAAAGTCAAGACCCCCATCATCTGATGCTGACCTCGAGCCTCCCACCCTTCTCCTACTCTCTCCTGCATGCTCCTTACAGGCATTCCTTCATCATAGCTGTGTTGAGGGTTGGGATTCCAGGTACAGTGCTAATGGCACAGCAACAACTACAGCATCTTATACTGACCTAGCACCAGGCTTCCCAATCCAACTCCTCAACTTTATCTGCTCACCTAGCACAGCCTCCCTTAGAAGGTAGCCACTGTCATATTCACTTAGGAGTAGGAACCGAGGCTCCAAAGGCACAAAGGACTTGCCCAAGCAGAGGCAGAAGGGTTAGCTTTCTCCCAAAAAGCATACCATCTACCAAGAAGACGGATTGTTTCCAGGTAATTACAGTGCCATGGGGTAACCACAGAGAATGGTGAGTGGTCATTGGTAGGGGGTAGAATGGGAGGTAGGCTCCA
>NW_007252045.1:1666-3061 GCF_000164805.1 Carlito syrichta
GAAGTGGAAGAAAAAGAGCAAAGAACAGTGGAGTGGGGGGACTTCAAATCTCAAGAGGAGAATAAACAAAGGTACAAGCTGAGTGACCTCCACAGCAGCATTCAATCCCTCAACGTTGTGTTGTGGGAAAGGAAACATCAGTAATTCAGTAAAACCACACCCAAATGGTTACAAAGAGTTCTCCTCTCTCCATTTCTCATTAGTCAGACTCCATTTCCTTTCCCCTCCCCTATTTCCTCCTCTCCTTATCCCCTCTTCCCTTCCCCACCCCACTCTCCAGTGCCCCATCTCACTAGTCTCCTTTCACAAGGTTGACCCCAATGTCCTCCTCCTCCTTGGAGTCTCTCAGCTTCCAGTCTCCAGCCCAGAACCCACTGTGAGCCCACACCCAGAGACATCTTTTGGAATGTGAGTCCTTCACTCCCGCTGGACACCACCAACAAATCCCTTGCTATTTAGAGCAAAACCCAATGCCCTATTCTGTGGAACTGAGCTCAGACTGAAGACGGACAAAAGAGGCAGCTGGTGGCCCTCCTGCCCAAGGCCTGAAACTCTCAGAAGAGAAGTTCTTATTATACAATGTTCAGTCATTGGAGCTGAGTGGTGAGATGTTTAATTGTGGAGACCTAGAGGAAAGTGCACCCTGGGACTATCCTTAAAACAAGGGGACTACTACAACCCCCCAACTCCCCTACCTTGTTCTCCACCTCTGTTCTGTTTGGCAACACTCTGGCTTCCTTCTACCTGGAATGGCTCCTGGCCATTTCCTGTATTTATACCTATGCACTGGGCCTCATTCGACCCACCTCCTTCAGAAGTTGCCCCTGATACCTCCAGCAGCAGGTGAGTGTGCACTGTGCTGTTCATACCCTTCCTTTGCACCTGTGAGCCAGTGACTTTGTTCTCTAGATAGTTTGTCTCATCTTCCCGGCTGAAGTGTGAGGTCCTCATTGCAGGCCCAATGTCTGATCCATCTCAGGGAGCCCAGTGAAGCTTGACCTAATGCCCATGTGGGTGCCCCAGAAAGGAAACTGTACATGCAGAGGCCAAACATGTGACAGCATCTGTAGCACACTGGACAATTCTATACGTGTAGTGTAAAGTGCAAGAAAATAAGGCTGTATTACATTATGACCCAAACTGTAAAATATCTATGAGTACACTCTGATATAAAAAATGATTGAATAAGTTGAAGGGGGAGAGAGAAATCCCCCACATAGAATTTCAAATAAATTATTTATATATTCCATCTCAAAGGAGGCAGAGTATCCTCTCTCCTTAAGTGTGGTCTGCACTTAGCAACTTCTTTCCAAAAAGGATAATTTGGAAGAGTGGGAAAGCATGACTCTGTAGTGGAAAATATGGTTAACACTGCCTGTATCTCTGCCAGCTCTT
>NW_007252045.1:3385-16213 GCF_000164805.1 Carlito syrichta
GCTACTGCCAGTTCCTTTCCTATAATAATGTAAAAGTTTAGGGTCTGCTTATGAGTGAGACCATGTGGTACTCAGTTCTTTGCTTCTGTGATAGATCACTGACTATGGTAGACTCCAAATTCATGCAAGTTACCACAAAGTCCATAATTGTGTCCTTCTTTAGGGCTGCATAATATTCCATCGTGAATACGTGCCTTATTTTCTTTATCCAGTTCATTTTTGATGTGCAGCATGGTTGGCTCCATGTTTTTGCCATTGTGAATAATGCTGCAGTAAACATGTGTGCAGGTATATTTTTCATAGAGTAATTTGAGTTCCTTTGGGTATATTCCCAGAAGGATTGCTGGTTTGTATAAAAGGTTGGTTTTTAGATCTTTTAGGAATTACTGCACTGTTTTCCACAGAGGTTGTACTAGTTCACAATCCCACAATCCCATCAACAGTGTAGAAGTGAAGGGTGCAGGAAGTGACCAGAGGGGTGGCTCCCAGAATGGTGCTGAGCATGGTGAGGACACACCAGACGACAAAGGCCCTATGTCCCAGCTTCTGTGTGCGCAGTTCCCCGTACGCGTGAAGTTCAAACCTACAAGCCTCCAATCCATAGCCAGCTTTGTTATGCGTTCAATAGGACTATAACACGGCATTGGCCCCACCCTGCTCCCCTGCAGCTCCTCCAATAGGAACATAGCACGGCCCCTTCCAGCCCTGTCAGGCTAATAAATACAGCCCTCTCCCCGCAACTCTCTCTCTCTCGGTCTCTCTTTCTCTCTCTGTCGCTCTCTCCCTCTCTGCAGCTCTCTCCCCACCTCTCTCCCACCTCCTCTCTCTCTCTTACTCTCTCTTTCTCTCTCGCTTTTTCTTTTTTCCCATTACAGATCCCCTCTGTAACAGCCGCTTTAATAAATCTCTTGGTCCTGGCTGGGTGTGGAGTCATTACTGGTGCTGAACTTCTTTCATTAGTGCCGTGACTCAGATCAGGTGCTCCCTTGCCTTTGTGCAGATGTATTCCCATAGGCAGGATCCCCAACCTGGTGCCAGTGGCCACTCCAGCCCTCCCGGACCTTCACCACCGTTTGAATGTGTGAACTGCATCCACCAGCGACCACTGGATAGGTGAGTTCCCCAGACACGGAAGCCTGAAACTTGCCCAGGATCCCCAGGGGGAACTGGCCATGGATTGTCTGGCAGCCCCTCTGGCCCCAGGGCGAGGGGGAACACACCCCGCCTCAGCCTTCATGACCACAGCAGACCCTAAAGGCTCCCTCTTCTCATTCATCTCTCTGAACCCTTAAAACTCCCATGGCTGCTGGGCTGCAGTGGGTCCCAGGGGTCCCACGTCTGCCAACCCACAGCAGCTTCTGTAAAATTCTCTCTCTCTCTCCCCCCCCAAGGAATCCCACGGCTGTCGGGCTGCAGTGGACCCTGGGGGTCCCATATCTGCTGGCCCACAGCAAATTCTGAAGGACTCCCATATCTGTCGGGTAACAGGGAGCCTCGGAGGCTCCATGTTTGTTGCCCCACAGTAAGCCCTATTTGACCGGCAGGAATCTCGAACACCCAATGCCCAGTCAAGTGCTTTCCATCTGGTTCAAAAATTCTTGCACAAGGTGCCTTGACTCCCTCGGTTCTCCAGGAGGACCCTGTTTGTGCCAAACCCCTGTGATAACAGGCTTTGCCACAGCCACACTTCTCGGATAGCTGACTCTTTGGGGGATGCCCTGTTTAGTCTACCTGTCTCACCATGGGAGGCTCGTCATCCCTGCTGGCCGATTCCCCTCTTAAATGCCTCTTAAACAATCACACTATCCTTTCTCTGTCCCCTGATATTAAACCCAAATGCCTAATTCGCCTCTGCACACAGGACTGACCTACATATCCCTTAGACAATCAAAATCAGTGACCACCTCAGGGAGTCCCTCAATCCTGATATTATTTGGGACTTATATAATTTCTGTGAGCATTCAAAATGGTGGGTAGAGATCCCCTATATTCAGTCCCTTTCTCTCTTCCGTGAACATCCTTGCCTGTGTCTCAATTGTAACCCTTCTAACGTCCACTCTCAACTCATGCTAACATCTACTGCTTCTCCTACAACTTCTCTTTCTCCCATTGTTCCATGCACACATGAGCCTCCTCCTCTAAGTTCCCCTCCCCCACTACAGACCCTGGAAGTTCCATTTCTGCTCCCTCCTCCGTCTCAGATTTCAATCCTGCAGATGAGCCCCCACCTTACAGGCAACGTAAGGCTTCCCCACCCCCACCTTCCTCTTCAGCCCCACCCATTTCCGCTCCAGCAGTTCAATCTATATAGCCTCCCCTTCCAATCGTTCCCCAGTGTAGCCCTCCCGTAATCTGAACCAAGGCCGTACCAGTCGTCCTAGCAGTCTACTAATATTGATTTAGACTCTATAAAGGGACAAACTCTTTTGGCTATATATTTTATCTCATAGTCAACACTGGGTATTAGGCGCAAACTCCAAAAATTAAAAAAGGGCCCACAAACCCCTCAATTAGTGCTATTAGACATGGTCTCTAAAATCTTTAACAACCAAAAGGAGTAAAGAATCCAGTACCACCAACATAAGCAGGAAGCACTTCAGCTTTTATCTACCACTTTAGCAGAAAAGGCCACCACTGATAATCTTCCAGATGGTCAATAGCAGAACGGGTACACAGCCCCCTTCCCAGGTTTGTTTCCGATGCCATCAAAATGGGCATATGGCCAAAGACTGTCAAGCCCTGCCCACCAGCAAAACCCTGTCCCAAATGCAAACAGCATGGACATTGGGCTCATGATTGCCTCATTCACCCAGAAGGAAGAGAGCACATGGCCCAGAGGCTTGCTGCAATTAAGGGACACCAGGCATCTTACACGATCTCAAAAGGGGATCTCTTGGGCTTGCTCCAGTCAGATTGACTCACCCCTAACTTGGTAGCCCCAATGTCTTTGGAACAAACCATTAAACCAACCGAGCCTAGGGTAGAAATATCAGTAGCTGGCAGGGTTATATCATTTGTTATTAATACGGGGGCTGCATGCTCAGATCTACTTACATTTCCTGGTCCACTCCTTCCTTTACCCCTTTTGGTTGTGGGGGCACAGGGCATTATATCCAGGCCCCTCACTACACCATTACTTCCATGTGTTCTGGGAGATAAAATATTTCAACACTCTTTCCTTGTTATGCCAATGTGTCCAGCTCCATTATTGGGAAGGGACATTATGACAAAAATTAAACTCACACCACTGTACTTTTTGGGTGCCTTTTGTATAGCTTTGGATTTCCCTAATAGTTCCACATCGGATCCTATCTAAGCCCTTCCATTACATATAAACTTATTGCTTTGGTTAGAGCTCTGAGGTTAGGAAAAATATAAAGAAAGTTGTTGGTGTAAGGTATGTTTTAGGAAAAAAGGATAAAGGAAAGATAATAATTGTATAGGAAAGAATCTTGTATGGTACATTTTTGTTCTATAATAGGATGGCTGGTTAAAGAAAGCATAGAACAAAAATAGAAGGTTTAAGCATGTCAAAGAATGGTATGAGTTTATCAAACATGGTAGGTGAAAGTTTGTGAAAAGAAGTAAAAGGAATTCTATAAGCACTCAGGCTTCAAAAAAGGTTCCATAAATTTACCATTAATATCAATTACACTATGATAGGCCAACATGCTACTCGAAGGCCAGAACATGAGCTTCTTAATTAACAATCTCCAAGAAATTTTTTCTTTAAATAACAGAGGGGAGAAAAAAGAGACAAAATTCAATTAGCCCTCCCCCCTCCAGTCTTTGTTACAAAATAGCGTGGTTTTTTTTTCTTTTCCAAATCGTTGGACTATCATTTTGGCTAAATAAGTAACTTTTACAATAACTACTGTGATTTTGTGTTATAACATGCTTTTAAAAACTTTGGTACTTAAACTCTTCAAGTTCTTAATTCAGTCTCTAGGGTGAGATAAGCAGCAAGCTCCAAAAACCACACCTACCCCACTCCCTTCTAAATTGTCTAAAAGGCCAGGTAAATTAATTTTACTAACAACATTGCCAAATTGCTAACAAACTTTAAAATCTCCTTCCAGGCACAAGGATTACTATCCAACATAGGATGAGTGACAAAATAACCTGGACGTCACTCTCTAGCATATCAATTGTTATAAAAGTATATCAGCACTTAACTTTTCTTTTAGATATGCTCTCTTCCAGGTTTTCTGTCTACCTCCACAGCCTGCTCCAGGACAGCTAGTTACTACCATCCTTGTGCTCATTAGAAGACTGGCCAGAACAAGTCACTGTTCTACACTTACAAGGAACCTTCATGGAACTCTCACCTGTGGAAATCTACACCTTCAGCACCTACCTTTGGGCCCTGCTCTGGCTGGTTCGGCACCCTTCCACCACCTTACCCCCACAACGCCCCCAACCAGCAGGAAGTAGCCAGAAAGAGTAACGACGCCCCTCCCCATAAAAAACAGAAAAGGTAGGAATGAAGGGTGCAGGAAGTGACCAGAGGGGCGGCTCCCAGAATGGCACTGAGCATGATGAGAACACACCAGATGACAAAGGCCCTGGGTCCCGGCTTCTAGGGAACTGCGCACATGAAGTTCAAACCTACAAGCCTCCAATCCATAGCCAGCTTTGTTATGCGTCCAATAGGACTATAACACAGCCCCACCCTGCTCCCATACAGCTCCACCCTGCTCCCATGCAGCTCCTCCAATAGGAACATAGCATGGCCCCTTCCAGCCCCTGTCAGGCTAATAAATACATCCTTCTCCATGCAACTCTCTCTCTCTCTCTCTGTTTCTCTTTCTCTCTCTCTCTCTGTCGCTCTCTCCCTCTCTGCAACTCTCTCCCTGCCTCTCTCCCACTTCCTCTCTCTCTTTCTCTCTCTCTTTTTCTTTTTTCCCATTACAGATCCCCTCTGTATCAGCCGCTTTAATAAATCTCTTGGTCCTGGCCGGGTGTGGAGTCATTACTGGTGCCAAACTTCTTTCAAGAAGTGTTCCATTGTCCTCACATCCTCTCCAGCTTCTGTTGTTTTTGAGTCTTTGATGATGGCCACCCTGACTGGAGTTAGGTGGTATCTCAGTGTGGTTTTAATTTATAAATCTTTGATGATTAATGAGGATGAGCATATATTCATATATCTGTTAGCTGCTTATGTCTTCTTTTGAGGAGTGTCTATTCGTATCTTTTGCCCATTTTGTAATTGGGCTGTCTGTTGTGTTGTTGTTGTTTCTTTTGTTCTTTGCTTTCTGCACATTTTAGTTCCTTGTATATCCTGGATGTTAGGCCTTTGTCAGGTATACAGTTGGTAAATATTCATCCCCCATTCTGTGGGCTGTCTCCTACTCTCTTGATGGTTTCTTTTGCTTTGCAAAAGGTTTTCAGCTTGGTGAGGTTCCACTTGTCTATCTTATCATTTATGGTGTGGGCCTATTCCAATTTCCATAAGCGTATCTCCTGCATTTCCTAAGATTCTTGTAGTTTGAGGTTTTATGTTTAGGTCTTTGATCCATCTAGAGTTTGTTTTTGTGTAAAGTGATAGGTTTCAATTCTCTACATGTGGAAGCCAGTTTTCCCAGCACCATTTACTGAATACATTCTCCTCTCCTCAGTGGCTGTTGGTGGAAGACTGGTCGAAGATGAATTGGTTGAGAAATTGAGATTTTTGCTTCTAGAATCTCTATCCTGTTCCATTGGTCTATATGCCTGTTCTTGTACCAATATCAGGCTGTTTTGTTTACTGTACACTTATAATAAAGTTTAAAGTCTGGAAGTGTGATATCTCCTGCTTTGTTTCTTTTGATGAGGATTGTTTTGGCTATTTGTGGTCTTTTATGTTTCCATATGAATTTCTCTATTGTTGTTTCCAGGTCTGAGGAGAATGATGTTGGTAATTTAATGAGCATTGTGTTGAATCTGTAGATTACCATGGGTAGGATGGACATCTTAACAGTGTTGATTCTTCCATCTCATGAACATGGAGCATTTTCCCATTTGTTTGCGTCTTCTTTGATTTCTTTGAGCAGTGATTTGTAGTGTTTGTTGTAAAGATCTTTCACTTCTCTGCTTAGGAAGATGCCAAGGTATTTCTTTTGTGTGATGTGTGACTATTGTGAATGTGATTGTGGTTTTTATTTGGTTCTCTGTTGTTGGCGAATAAGAATGTGACTGTCTTTTGCACAGTGATTTTGTACCCTGAGACTTTACCAAAGTTGTTTATCAGTACAAGGTTTTTGACAGATTCTTTTGGGTTTTCCAGGTATAGGGTAATATCATCTGCATTTCTCTATTCTTAAAGTGAAAACTGAGGTCACTGATCTCAGACCTTTCTTCTTTTCTAATATAGTATTCACATTTCCCTTTCTAATATGGTATCTATAAACTCCCCTTTAATTACTGCTTTAGTGACAACTCACAAATTCTATGTTGTTTTTCTATTTCCACTCACTACAAATTGCTTTCTAATTTTCCTTTCAATTGATTTTTTGACCTATGGATTATTAGAAGTGAGTTAATTTTCAAATACTTTGAGATTTTTGAAGGATCTTTCTGCTACTGATTTTTAATTTTATTCCATTTTGGCCAAAGAACATACTTTGTATTTGAATGCTTTTGAGCATATTATTTTCAAATAGGTTACAATGTGGTCTATTGTCATAAATGTTTCATGTGCACTTGAGAAGAGTGTATATTCTGCTTTTATAGAGTGGAATGCTCTGTAAATATAAATCAGATCAAGTGTTTCTCAAGTCAACTGTCTTCTTGCTGATTTTCTGCTTTCTTATTCTATGAATTATTGAGAGGGGTATTAAAATCTCTGATAGTTGTGCATTTGTCTGTCTTTCCTGGCAGTTTTATAAGTTTGCATTTTGAATCTTTCTTATTAAATGCGAAAACATTTAGGAGTGTTATGTCTTCTCCATTAATTGGTCACATTATCAATATGAGATATCCTCTTTAATCCCTGGTAACATTCTTTACTCTTTTTCAAATCTGTTCTTTGTTCTGAAATCTATTCTTTGCTCTGAAATCTTTGCTTTAAAAGCTACTTCCACTTTTTATTTTCTAGACTTAGCTTGGTATATCTTTTTCCATCCTTTTGCGTCTAATCTATTTGTATCTTTGTATTTGAAGTACATTACTTGTGCACAGGAACATCTACCATTCTCCAAGTATCTCTCAGGAGAAGGCAGCAGAGGCCAGCAACTTCTCAGCAGGTCAGCAACCTGGCCTATACCACCAGCTGCAGCAATAGCTGAGCACTGACAGCAGGGACCATGGAGAATGTGCAGGAGGAGATCTGGAACTGAGCCCTGCTGCAGTATAAGACTTGGACCCCTGCCATTTTCTTTGTCCTGGGACTGGGCAGGGACTTGCTCTATCTCACCTGATTCTAGGCAGCCTGCATCCTTAGACTGAGAGGATCTCTGTACCCCACAAGGATTGACCATTGCTTGCCTAGGGCAGATACTCTAGGTGCATGATACAGGAGAAACAGATGCCCTACCTCCCACACTGGATAAAGTACAGATGCATGTAGCCAGAGTGGGAGACCTAGCATCAACTGAATTAGAGTGAATCCTGATCTGAGTCAACCCCCTTCCCTTAGCAGTCCTGGGGCATCTGATTCACACGGAGAGCAGCCCTCTCAGCCTGTGGGATGAAAGTAGAGGGGAGGAGTCAGGCACTAAGTCCACTCCCTACTGTCACCAAAAGAAGTAATGCTGGACACCCAGCTTTAAAAAAAGGAAAAGGAACCTAAAGTTCCAGAAATGTCGACAAGAGGGAGCTCATTTGTTTTGGTTTGGTTTTTTTCCCAATCTCTTCACAGATCTTTCTGTGAGTGTCTTCTAATTTTAATTTCCCCCTTTTCTCCCTTTCTATTTTTTTTTTTTACATATGGGTATATTTGAGGGAGAGTGTATCTTCAATTTTTTGTGTGTTCATTTGTGTTCTTTTCTGTTTTCCTTCTTATCCTTTCATCTTGGTTCATTCTTTCTCCTTTCTTTTCCTTTTTCTAATCTAATTTTGTTTCTGGGGGCATACATACCTGCATGGGCAGACTGGAAGGTGGTTTGAAGTGAGTGTCAGGGGCCCACACCAGTCAGCAGATATTGTGATCTTCAGATAGCTTCTGAACCACAGCTTCCCCAATTACCTTAATCAAATATCAAAACTTCAGTAAGACAGCATAGCACCCAAACCCCAGTCCAGCTTCAAAATTGAACAAATCCAGCATCTACATAAGAAAGAAAAGGGGATTGAGCAAACAAAAGTGACAGCTATCCCCTCAATCACTGAGCAATAAAATTAAAGAGGGAGAAAAAGAAGAGGGAACCTATTTCAAATATATATATATATCTCAATGGTGAACACAAGCACTACCCAGAAACCTGGAAAGAGAGTACCTGAGGATATAGACTTTGGAATTCAAACAATAAAGACTGGTCTCAGAACCACTGGTCTCAACCACAAATCCAAATATCAAGGCATTGATGAAAAGGATATGCAAAAACAAAGATAGACAAGAAGAAAGAAACAATGGATAACTGAGATGATGGCAATAAAGAATACAGTAATGAAATGACAATCTGGCAATCATGAAAAACAATTAACTAAGCAGAAGAAAGAATCTCAGAACTTGAAGACTGAAATACGGAACTGCCCAAACTGTTAAAACAGAGGAAAGCTGAAAAAGATGGAACAAAGCCTCCAAGAGATGTGCAGTTACACAAAGAGGCTGGACTTATGCCCGATTGGCATTTCTGAGGCAGAAAGGTAGACAGAGACCACCTTGGGACAAATATTCCATGAAATTATCCAGGAAACTTCCCTCACTTCATCAGAGATGTGACCATACAAACTCAAGAAATTCAGAGAACTCCTATAAGGCATCAAATGAGAAGACCAACTCATAGACACAGTAATTTGCTTACACCAAGAAGGTATAAAAGAAAAAATCCCAAAGACAGTGAGAGAAAAAGGTCAGACACCTGCTGGGGAAGACCAATTAGAATAGCAACAGATTTATCTACAAAAACACTACAGGCTAGCAGAGACTGGAATCTAATCTTCAAAGTTCTCAAGTACAAACAATTCCAGCTAAGAATTTCCTACCTAGCTAAGCTAATCTTTATTAGTGATGGAAAATTAAAATCCCTCCCAAACATTCAATCCCTAAGATTTTATGCTGTCTCCAGACCAGTTCTACAAGAGATGCTTAAGAAGGTATTAAAAACATAAGAAAAAAAATAATGACCACACTCTTCCAAAGAATGTAGGAAAACAGAAACAGCACAACCTGCATCATGGCTACAAAATTAAAAACACACATATATCAACACATATAAGCCCCCAAATCAAAAGAAAAATACTAAAAAGAACTTTATGAGAGCCTCAAGATAAGGAAAAAATTTACATCTCAATAATCAGCCTGAACATGAGTGAACTAAATGCACCCATGAAAAGATATAGAATGGAAAACTAGATTTAAGAAACTCGACCCAACAACTTGCTGCCTCCAGGAAACACATCTCAAAGTTAGAGGATGGAAAACAAATTTTCAGGCAAACAACACAAAAGAAGGCAGGAGTCATGATTTTAATATCAGGCAAAACAACCTTTAAACTGTCAAAAATTTTAAAAGATACAGAAGGACACTACATAATGATAATGATACTATTCAATCCATCAACAAGGAACATACATCCTAAACATGTGCACTCAACAAAGAAGCACCGGATTTTATAAAAACAGCTACTAAGTAAACTAAAAAAAGATATTAACTCTAACACTATCATAGGTGGAGACAAATATTCTACTAACAACCTAGATAGATCATTGTGGCAAAAAACCAATAAGGATATCCGGACCTTAACTCAATGCATAACCAAATGGGCTTAACAGATTCCTACAGAACACTCCACCCAACAACCATGGAATATACATTCTACTCATCACCGCATGGAATGTACTCCAAGATTGACCACATCCTCAGTAATAAATCAGACATAAACAAATTTCATAAGATTAAAATACTGCCAATGCACCTTCTCAGACCACAGTGGAATGAAAGTAAATATAAACACCAACAAAATTTCCCCCCAAATCACAAACACTTGGACACAAAACATCATGATGCTGAAAAACTCCTGGGTTAATGCAGAAATCAAAACAAATTAAAAGATTCCTGGAAACAAATGAAAATGAAGAAACCAAAACCTATGGGATGCCATGAAATAGTACCAAAAGGGGAAGTCATATCTCTCTGAATACACATCAAGAAAATGGAATGATCACAAGTTAACAACCTAAGAAGTCATCTAAGAGAGCTGGAAAAACAAGACCACCAAAACTCTAACTTCAGTGAAATAATACAGATCAGCAAAGTAAAAACCCTAATACAAGACATAGAAGTTAAAAAAAAATAGAAAAAAAATAAATGAAACAAAAAGCTGGTTCTTTGAAAGAATAAAGATGATGGACACCTAGCCAGATAGAACAAGAAAAAGACAAAGCCCAAACAAACACAATCAGAAATGCAAAATATCAAGTCAACAAGTTACCCTCCCCCCAAAATACAAAAGATTATCAGAGATTACTATGCACACCTATATGGAAACAAACTCAATAACCTAAATGATATGGAGGGCTTTCTGACATCACACAACCTTCCAAGTTTGAAACAAGAAGACATTGAGATCTTAAATTGACCAATAAAAACCCAAGAAATTAACTACATCATAAGAAACCTACCTACAAAAAAAAAAAGCCCTGGACCAGACATATTTCCAGTAGAATTCTCCAAAACATACAAGGAGGAGCTACTACTAATCCTTTTGAAAGTATTCCAAGTAATTGAGAAAGATGGAATTCTCCTTTAATGGTTTTATGAAGCTAACATCACATTGATACCCAAACGGGTAAAGATCCACAAAGAAAGAGAACTACATGCCAATATCCCTGATGAAAATAGATGCAAAAATTCTCAACAAGATTCTGATAAATCGGATCCAACAACACATCTCAAAAATCATCCACCATGACCAAGTAGGCTTCTTCCCTGGGATACAGGGCTGATTCAGCATACACAATGCCATAAATGTAATTAAATACATCAACAAATGTATAAACAAGAACTGCATAATTTTATCATTACATGCAGAAAAAGCTTTTGAAACAATCCAGCATCCCTTATTGATAAAAATCCTTAAACACCTGGGCATACATGGAACATACCTCAAAATAGTGAAAGCCATCTACAAGAAACCCACAGCTAACATATTGCTAAATGGACATAAGTTGGAAGCATTTCCCCTGAAAACCAGAACAAGACAAGACTACCCACTCTCATTCTTCCTGTTCAACATATTGTTGGAAGTCCTAGCTAGAGTAATCAGTCAAGAGAAGGAAATCAGGTGTATCCAAATAGGAAAGGAGGAAGTTAAGTTACCCTCTTTGCTGATGACATGATGATCCTATACCTTGAAAACCCAAGAGAATCTGTCAAAAACCTCCTTTCACTGATAAGCAACTTTCCAAAGTCTCAGGGTACAAAATCACCATGCTAAAAAGTCACATTCTTGTACATCAACAACAAATAGGCAGAGAAGCAAATAAAAAGCATAATCCCAATCACATTAGCCACAAAAATAAGTTAATACCTTGGCATCTTCCTAACGAGAGAAGTGAAAGACCTCCACAACGAAACCTACAGAACACAGCTCAAAAAAATCAAAAAAGACACAAACATGTGGAAAAATACTCCATGCTCATGGGATGGAAGAATCAATACTGTTAATATGTCCATCCTTCCCAAGGCAATCTACAGATTCAAGGCAATCCCCATTAAATTACCAACATCATTCTTCTCAGACCTGGAAATGACATTACAGAATTCATGTGGAAACATAAAAGACCACAAACAGTCAAAACAATCCTTAGCAAAAGCAATAAAGTGGGAGATATCACACTCCCAGACTTAAAGCTTTACTATAAGGCTACGATAATCAAAACAGTCTGGCAGCTGTGGGAAACAGCTGCACACCTCATCAACAAGGGTACTTGCATAATGAACATTTGTATACCTAACCCTGAATGGTACCCCACATATTCAAATTTTAAAAATTAAATTTAAAAAATAAAAAGCCTCCAAAAAAAAAAAAAAAAAGCCTGGTATCCATATAAGAACAAGCTTATAGACCAGGAACAGGAGAGAGATTCCAGAAGCAAAACCTCAATTTTTCAACCAACTCATCTTCGGAAAAACCTCCATCAACATTCACTGGGGAGAGGAGAACCTATTCAGTAAGTGGTGCTGGGAAAACTGGCTGACAACATGCAGAAAATTGAAACAGGACCCCTACTATCACCATACACAAAAACTAACTCTAGATGGATCAAAAACCTAAATGTAAAATCTCAAACTATAAGATTCTTAGAAAACGCAGGAGACACCACTAGACAGCAAATTCCTTATCAAAACCCCAGATGCCCATGTCATAAGAGAAAAGATATACAATTGGGACCTCATCAAACTGAAAAGCTTCTTCAAAGCAAATGAAATCATCAAGAGAGTGGGGAAAATCCGAATATCACATGTTCTCACTCATATAATGGACCTTGAACATCCAATGCAATACTATGAGAAAATGACGGATGGTACTGGGAACCTACGGGGGGGAGGGGGATGGGATTAACAGTAGCAAATATCTGTCGGGGGATGGGAAAACACTTCTTATCTACAGGGTGCCTGAATGAAACGTCATTGTACACCTACCCTTAACTGTACCCCACAAAACCATAATAAAAACTACTGATTAA
>NW_007252046.1:0-238 GCF_000164805.1 Carlito syrichta
AAAGGAATGGAATGGAGAGGATTGGAAAGCAATGGAATGGAGAGAAATACATTATAATTTAATGGAATTTTATAGAATGGAATGGAGAGGAATTGAATGGAATGGAACAGAATTGAGAGGAATGGAGAGTTGGAGTGGAGTGGAATGGAAAGTAGTGGAATGGTATGGTGTGGAATGGAATGGAATGCAATTGAGTGAAATGGAACGGAGAGGATTGGAATGAAAAGGAGTGCCATGA
>NW_007252046.1:1855-3186 GCF_000164805.1 Carlito syrichta
GAAATTGAAAAGAATGGAGAGGAATGGAATGGAGAAGAATGGAATGGAATGAATGGGTTGGGAATGGAATTGAATAGAATGAAATGGAATGGAGAGGAATCGAATGCAATGGAGAGGATTGGAATGGATTGGAACGGAATGGAGAGGTATACAACGGAGTTGAATGGAATGGAATGGAATGGAGACGAATGGAATGGAAAGAAGTGGAATAAATTGGAGTGGAGAGGAATGGAACGGAATGGACTGGAATGGAATGGAATGAAATAGAATGAATTGCAGATGAACAGAAAGGACTGGAATGGAATTGAGTGAAATGGAATGGAATTGAGAGGAAGGGAATGGAATGGAGAGTCATAGAATGGAATGATATGGAGAGATAGGGAATGGGTAGGAATGGAATTGAGAGGAATGGAATGCAATAGAGAACAATGGAATTGAATAGAATGGAAAGGAAAGGAATGGAATTGAATGGAGAGGAATGAAAATGAAGGAATGGAATTAAATGGAATGGAATGGAATGGAAAGGATAGGAAAGGAGAGGAATGGAAGGGAATGGAGACGAATGGAATGGAATGGAATGGAGAGGAATGTAATGCATAGGATTGAAATACAATGGAACGGAGAGTAATGGAATACAATGTAATGAAAAGGAATAAAGAGAAATGGAATGGAATGGAGTGGTATGGAGTCGACTGGAGTTGAATGGAATGGAATGGAGTGGAATGGAATGGAATGCAGAGGAATAGAATGGAATGGAGGGGAATGGATTGGAATGGAAAGAAATGGAGACAAATGGAATGGAGTGGAAAGGAACGGAATGGAATCAAATGGAATGGAATGGAATGGATTTGAGGGGAAGGAAATGAAGTGGAATGGAATGGAGAGTTATGGAATGGAATGGAGAGAAATGGTGAGAAATGGAATGGAGTGGAAAGGAATAGAATGGAATGAAATGGAATGGAATGGAATGGAATGGAACTGAGAGGCCTGGAATGAAGTGGAATGGAATTGAGAGTTATGGAATGGAATGGAGAGGAATGGGGTGGATTGGAATGCAGTGGAATGGAATGGAGACTAATTGATTAGAGGAGAGTAAATCTGAAAGGGATTGGAATGCAATGGAGAGGAATGGAATAGAATGGAATAGAGATGAATGAATGCAATGAAGTGGAATGGAAAAGTATGGAATGGAATGGAATGGAGAGGAATAGAATTGAGTATGGAACAGAATGGAACGGAATGGAATGGAGAGGAGCAGAATGGAAAGAAATGGAATGAAATGAAGATGAATGGAATGGAATGATGTGGAATGGAATGAAATATAGAGGAAT
>NW_007252047.1:0-1087 GCF_000164805.1 Carlito syrichta
ATTGCTTTATTGGCCCATTAGCTGTTCAAGATCATCTTCTATTTGTACAGTTACCAAAGTTTCTCATGTTATTGATTTATGGTTTTGTTCCACTGTGGTCATATAACATTCTTGATACAATTTCAATTTTCACAAGTTTATTGAGACTTGTTTTGTGGCCTAACATATGATCTATCCTGGAGAATGTTCCATGTGCTGATGTGAAGAATATATACACATTCTCCAGCTGTTGAATAAAATGTTCTGTACAAGGTAGGTTATTTGATCTTGAGTGTAATTTAACTCCAATGTTTCTTCACCTATTTTGTTGGGATGATCTGTCCTTTGTTGAAATTGGGGTGTTAAAGTCTCCTACTATTATTGTTTTGCAGTCTCTCTCTCCCTTTGGCTCCAATAATATTTGCTTTATATATTTGGATGCTCTGGTGTTGGGTGCATATATATTTACAATTGTTACATCCTTTTGCTGAATTAACCCCTTTATAATTATATAATGACCTCCTTTGTCTCTTTTTAGCATTTTTTAATTAAAGTCTATTTATCTGATATAATGACTCCTAATTTCCATATGCAGGGAATATCGTTTTTCATCTTCTTCTTTCAAACTGGTGTCCCTATTGGTGAGGTAAGTGTTTTGTAGGCAGCACTTAGTTAGGTCTTGGTAGTGGTTGGTGTTTTAAACCCATTTAATCACTATATATCTTTAACTGGAAAATTTAATCCATTTATTCTTGTTTATTATTGATAAGTATGGACTTGCTCCTGCCATTTTTAGGTTGCTTTCTAATTGTTTTGAAGAGTCTTTGTTTCCTCCTTCCTGCTTTCTTTGTGATTTGATAGCTCTTTGTAATGGTATCTTTTGTGTATCTATTATAGGCTTATGGTCTGTAGTTACCCTGAGGCTTACATAAAACATGTTGTACTTATGATAGGTTAATTTAAGCTGATAACAGCTTAATTGTGATCACATATCTCCACTCTTACTTCCTCTCCTTCCATGCTTTATGTTTTTGATGTCACACTTTATATCTTTTGTAACAATAAATATTAGTAATTTAATATAAAATAATAAAAAGAATACCCCCCC
>NW_007252047.1:2193-3440 GCF_000164805.1 Carlito syrichta
ATACACAGTAAAAAGTGTTATATTTATTTTCTTGGAGAATTTACTTTTGTTGTTATGTAATGCTTAATTATTAATTCCTAATTCCTAACAGTTTTCCTCACCCTCTGAAGTCTGCTCTATCTGAGACTAATATAGCTACCCCAGTTTTATTTTAATGTTAATGGCATATCTTTATTACTATTTCACTCTTTTTTGTCTTTCCACTTAAAGTGAACTTCTTGTAAATAACACATAGTTGAGTCTCATTATTATTATTATTATCCACTCAGACACACTCAGTCTTATTTGTATACATAGCCCATTGACATTTAAGATGATTATAGATACAGTTGGATTAATATTTACCATATTTGCTATTGTTTTCCATTTGTTGTCCTTGTTCTTTTTTCCTCTTTTTGTTTTCTACTCTTTCCCTGCCTTTTCTGGTTTTAATGGAGCATTTTATATTATTCTAATTTATTTCCAGTTTAAGTATATAAATTCTTTCTTTTTACTTTTTTAAAACCTTTCTATTGGTTGTCCTAGATTTTGCAATGTACATTCAGAATCAATAAAAGTCCACTTTTTTTTTTTTTCGAGTCAGAGTCTCACTCCGTTGCCCAGGCTGGAGTGCAGTGGCACGCTCATGGCCAACCCAGCACCCATCCGCTGGGCTCAGGCGATCCTTCTGCCTCAGCCTTCCAAATAGCTGGAACTGCAGGTGCACTACCAACCCCGGCTAATTTTTTGGTTTAGTGTAGAGATGAAGTCTTGCCAACTTGCCCAGGCTGGTCTCGAACCCGTGGGTGCAGGCAATGCCCTCACCTTGGCCTCCCTAAGTGCTGGGTTTATAGGCTTAAGCCACCGTGCCCAGCTAAAATCCACTTTCAAATAATACTATATTGCTTCACAAGTAGTACACGTATAATAACAAAATATTACTAACTTCTCCCTCCTGCATTTTGTATCATTGCTACCACTCATTGCACTTATGTATAAACTATAATCATCTAATATGTTATTGCTATTATTATTCGGGACACACTATTAGCTGCTATGTCAATTAAGAAAATGGAAAGTTCTTACTTCACTTTTTCTCTATATTCTTCCTTTATGAAGATTTAAATTTCCTACTTTTCTCTGAAGAACTACTTTTACCTTCTTTTAACATTTCTTGCAAGGCAGGTCTACTGGCAACAAATTCGTTCAATTTTCATTTGTCTGAGAATGTCTTAATTTTCCCTTCAAGCTTGAAGAATATTTTGTTC
>NW_007252047.1:3889-9200 GCF_000164805.1 Carlito syrichta
GCGGCAGCTTCCCACGGGCGGCCTCCGCCCGCCCCTTCTCTGGAGGCCGCTCGGAGGCCTCGCGGAGCCGCCTGCTCGTCCCGCTGCTCTGCCCTCGCGTCCGTCGGCTGACCCGCTCGAAAGGCGAGCACGAGGGCCGTGGCGGGGCGACCCTCTCGCGCCAGCAAGGGTGGGGGGACACCTTCCCGCCGGCAAGAACCTGGGGAGCCGACTCTCTCGCGCCGGCAAGGACCCGGGGAGCGACCGCCTCGCGCTAGGAGCGCCTCCCCCCGAAACACCCGTGACGGCGAGACCCGCGCCCCCCTCGCACCTGCGCTCGCCCAGGCCCGCCGCCGCCGCGGTCGTTCGGCTTCGTCCGACACCGGCAGAGGCGACTTTCCCGGCGCTCTCGAAGCCCCGGAAGGAAGACGGCCGCCCGCCCCGCAGCCGTCTTCCCAGTCCGCGGGGGGCGCGGGCGGCCCAGCCCGGAGTCTTGTCTTCTGCGTCCCGGAGCCCAGGACCGGCAGGCGCCGCCCGGGAGTCGCGCGGGGCGAGCGTCCCTGCCCCCCGGCCGCCCCTTCTGCGACCGCAGTCGCGTTCTGCCGGCCAAGCGCCGGAGCGGCGGCCAGAAGTCCCCTCCCCGGGCGGAGCCACGCGTCCGCGGCTGGCCGGTGGCCTGGGCCGGGCCAGTGGTCCCAGGGGTCTTGTTGGCGTTCGCGTCGGCGGTCGGGCGCCCCCTGGCGGCCGCTCGTCGCCAGCCGCCTGCTCTGGCGGTCCGCACACCCCGGGGTCCCCCACCGACGGAGATGTCTCAGGGTCCCGGACCTCGTCGTGCGTGGGGCCCGACACGGGGGCCTTCCACCCGGCCCAGTTTTTCCGAGTTCGGCCTGGAGAGGGGGGCAGCCGGCCCTACTCGGAAGACTGCCCGGGGAGAGCGTCCCCAACCTGGAGGAGACCCTTCTCTGGAGGAAGGAGCCGGCTAGAGGCCCCCCCGGAAGCCCCGGGGAGGGAGGCCCCCGGGGAGAGATCTGCCCAGCCTCTCAGTTCCTGTTTCCTTTGCCGACCATCCTAACCGACAAGGAGGCCCGCGGAGGGCGCCATACCCGTCTGCAGCCCTGCCTGAGGCCCTTGACTCTGGACTTCCCTCCTCCCCTTCTGTTTCTTCCAGCCGCGACTTCGGAAGCTGGGGACACAGGGGGCAGCCCCGAGAAGGTGTTCCGCGAGGATATCCCAGGCCCCACGTGTCCCAAGGGTGGCCGCGAGAAGCCCGGGTCCGCGAGGCCCCCGGCATGGCACATTCGCCACGGCGGGGCTCAGGGCCAGCCATGGGCGTCCCCCGTCCCTGTCAGGGGCACCGCGTGCCCTGGAGGTCGCGTGTCTGTCGTTTTCTGTGGGTTCCAGGTCAAGATGGCCAAGGGATCAGGTCCGGGAGAAACGCTTTGGGGGGTCCACGCAGAGACCCGCGGTGCCAGTCGCTGAGAATCAAACCCACAGTTTGGGGAGGGGGGCTCACCACTGCACCCTCGAGCAGCCCGCCTGTGTGGCGCTTTGGGGGTCGGCCGGCCTATGCGAGTCCCCTTCACCACGCAGGCCAAGCCCACCTGCCTCCCATGTGGGGTCTCATTTTGGAGGTGCCTGCAGAAATTTGTTGGAGTGCCCACCGGGAGACAAGCGGCGCCCACAGAAGCGTTTGTGGTTGGAGAGACGTCCAGGCCCGCACACGCGACGGTGCCAGACCGGGATGATGCGGGGCCTCTGCCAGGTGGTCTTTCTTGGTGACCTCCCACCGGACACCAAGGGCCGCCTGGTGACCACTTTTGTGTCACCGTGGAAGGCTGACCAGAGGGCCCCACCGAGCGGCCGGGAGGCAAAGGGCACATTTGGTTCCATCTGAGATTCGCTGCTGAGGTATGAAATGAGAACACGTGTGATCCTGGCGTTCATAGTAATAACAGTTGTCATTCACCACTATTGAAGTTACTGGCATTTTAGTTCATTGCAATGCTTGTAAAAAAGCAACGTGTAAAGTCTCTCTATCCACAAAGAGTTATCCGGTGGAAGACGACAGAGGAGAGGTTTCAGTCGAGAAATTTCTGTCTACCGGGAACAAGGAAACCGCTCATTCCAGCAGGCAAGGCCGAGCTCCACAACCTGCATTGACCAGGCCAGGTCAGAGCACGACTGCTGCAGCAACAGGCCCCCGTGGCTAGGCTTTGGTCAATGACAACCTCGATTTTTATCCCACTTCCAGTTTAGAAACAAACGGAAGAAAGCCAAATAGTGTTCCCTCGGTCCGCCAGGTGGGATGGCCCTTATCTAGCCAGCCGCCTCCAGCTTGCTGGGGAGTCAACACCTCCCACCAAGCCCTCCCCTTCCCCCTTTCCACCTCACAGCTACTCTTGCCGCTTTTGAGTCTCAGCCTCATGCAAGTGCTGGCAGCAGCTGAAACTCCTGCGCTACAAAAAGATATGACAGGCTCTCCATAAGTACTGCTTGTTCTCATTTGGGAGGTCTTCATTTATCTCCGCAGAGGTACAATTCAGGGTTAGGCATACAAATGTTCATTATGCAGGTAACTCTGTGATGAGGTATGCGTGCCTCCCCCAGTTTCCCACTACTGTCAATCCCCCTGACACACACACACACACTTACCCCCTGGCAATTTTCCAGTACTGCCAGTCTCTTACAGTATTACGATAGTTGTTCAAGTTCCACTTATGAGTGAGAACTCGTGACACTCAGTTCATTTCTGTGATAGATCACTCAGTATTATAGTCTCTGAGTCCATCCAAGTTGCTGCAGAGTTCATACTTTTGTCCTTCTTTATGGCTGCATAATATTCCACTGTGTATATGTACTTTTTTTTCTCTCCAGTTCTCTTTCAATGAACAGCATAGTTAGTTCCATGTTTTTGCTATTGTGAACAATGCTGCAATAAACATGTGAGTGCAGGTATCTTTTTCATAGTAATTTTAGTTCTTCCAGGTATATTCCAAGTAGGGGGATTGCAGAGTCCTAAGAGAGGTCGGTTTTTAGATCCTTTAGAAATTGCCAAAAGGTTTTTCACAGAGGTTATACTCGTTACACTACCACCAACAGGGTAGAAGTGTTCACTTTCCCCCACATCCTCTCCAGCATCTGTTTTTTGAGTTATTGATGATGGCCATCCTGGCTGGAGTTAGGTGGTATCAGTGTGGTTTTAATTTGCATTTTTTTGTTGTCTACTGAGGTTGAGCCTTTTTTCATGTATCTGTTGGCTGTTTGTATGTCTTCTTTTGGGAAGTATCCATATCATTTGCCCACTTTGTAATGGGGCTCTTTATTATTTTTCTTTTCAACATGTTTGAGTTCCTTGTAGATCCTAAATATTAGGCCTTTGTCAGATATAGAGTTGGCAAATATTTTTTCCCAGTCTGTGGGCTGTCTTCCTGCTCTGCTGATGGTTTCTTTGGCTTTGCAGAAGCTTTTCAGTTTGATGAGGTCCCACTTGTCTATCTTATCTCTTATGGCATGGGCACTTGGGGTTTTGACCAGGAATTGGTTGCCAGTTCCAACTACCATAAGAGTGTTTCCTGCATTTTCTAAGGTCCTTATAGTTTGAGATTTTACGTTTAGGTCTTTGATCCATTTAGAGTTGATTTTTGTGTATGGTGATAGGTAAGGGTCCTGTTTCATTGTTCTACATGTGATCAGCCAGTATTCCCAGCACCATTTCACTGCATAGGTTCTCCTCTCTCCAGGGTTGGTGGTAGAGGCCCTTGTCAAAGAAGAGTTAGTTGAGAAATTGAGGTTTTGCTTCTGGAAGCTCTATCCTATTGCCTTGGTCTATATGCCTGTTCCCGGAGGCTGTTTTGATTATCGAAGGTTTATAATATAGTTTAAAGTCTGGGAGTTTGATACTTCCCACTTTTTTGTTTGTTTGCTAAGGAGTGTTTTGGCTGTTCATGGTCGTTTATGTTTCTATATGAATTCCTGTATTGTCATTTCCAGGTCTGAGAAGAATGCTTCTGGTAATTTAATGGGTAATGCATTAAATCTGTTGATTGCCATGGGTAGGATGGACATCTTAACAATGTTGA
The DNA here is from genome assembly GCF_000164805.1 of Carlito syrichta. Lineage (NCBI taxonomy): Eukaryota > Metazoa > Chordata > Mammalia > Primates > Tarsiidae > Carlito > Carlito syrichta. Next base: position 7,948 of record NW_007252047.1, read on the forward strand.
TTCTTCCAATCCATGAGCATGGACTACTTTTCCATTTGTGTCTTCTTGGATTTCTTTGAGCAGTGTTTTGTAGTTTTCATTGTGCAGGTCTTTGATTTCTCTGGTTAGGAAGATGCTGAGGTATTTCATTTGTGTGTGCATGGCTATTGTGAATGGGATTGTACTTTTTATTTGGGTTTCTGTCTATTGTTGGTGTATAGGAATGGGACTGTCTTTTGGACATTGATTTTATACCCTGAGACTTTGCCAAAATCTTTTATCAGTGCAAGGAGGTTTTTGACAGATTCTCTTGGGTTTTTGAGGTATAGAATCATGTCACATGCAAAGAGGAATAACTTACCTTCCTCTTTTCCTGTTTGGATACCCCTGATTTTCTTCTCTTGTCTGATTGCTCTAGTTAGGACTTTCAATACTTCACCAGGCAGAAACAAGCCAAAGGGTCAATTTTCCTTTTGTACCTGGATCCCTTCTACATATTTCATGTGTCCTTGAATCCTGAAAAGACAAGACCTCACAACCAGAACGCCACCCAATCCCCCAACCCGGACCAGCCCTGAGCTTGGAAAGTTGAACCAGCCAAATGAATTGCCTTAGTCTCCCAGTATGTGGGGAGACACCAAGGACATAATGAGCCCACTCTGTGGAATCAAGGTCATCTTGCCCCCTGCTGGCCAGGTTGGACTGGGAGGTGAAAGGCTGGGGTACTGCTGTTTGTCTGTGGTGCAGCAGTGGTTAGAGATGGGTACAGGCAGGTGGGTTTGTAGGGTGGAGGTGGTACACAGGGAGGGAAGAGGGGCAGGAGGTCTGTGGCAGGAGCAACTCTTTGAGCAGTGGTGACAAAAGGAGAGGAAGACATATTCCCAGAGGAATCCCACCCAAGTACTAACCAAGCACAATTCTGCTTAGCTTCTGAAATTAGAAGAGAGTGTACTCATTCAGGGTGTGGCTGTAGATGTTGGCAGTCCAGGCACCCAGACTGGCTCCACAGGCCAGAGCTTCACAGCCCTAGACCCTGGCCTCTTACATTGTGTGGGGGCTGCTCCTGCCAGATCTGCCCACTGTCCGTCAGCCTGACCCATCAGGCTGTACTTTCTGAGTTCCAGGAGACACTACAAGCTCAGGAGGTGTGGCCAGAGGTAGCTGGAAAGAAGCCAGAGGAAAGTCAAGACCCCCATCATCTGATGCTGACCTCAAGCCTCCCACCCTTCTCCTACTCTCTCCTGCATGCTCCTTACAGGCATTCCTTCATCATA
>NW_007252048.1:0-1887 GCF_000164805.1 Carlito syrichta
CATTCCATTTCATTCCTCTCCATTCCATTCCATTCCATTCCTTTCAAATATTATCCATCCGTGTGCATTACATTGCATTCAAATCTTCTCCATTCCATTCCTCTCCATTCCTTTCCATTCCATTACCATCCATCCACTCCATTCTTTTCCATTTCATTCCATTTCTCTCCATTCCATTCCTCTCTATTCCATTTCTTTCCATTCCATTGAATTGCATTCCTCTCCATTTCATTCCATTTCTCTCCAGTCCTGTCCATTCCACTCCATTCCGTTCCACTGCAATCCAATTCATTACATTCCATTCCCTTCTTCTCCATTCCATTCCATAATATTCATATCCATACTTCTCCCCTCCATTTCATTCCTCTCCATTCGATTTCACTCCATTCCTCTACAGTCCATTTCTCTGCATTTCGTTCCATTCCCCCATTCCATTTCTCTCCCTTCCATTGCAGTCCTTTTCTCTCCATTTCATACCTCTCGATTCCATTCCATTCCTCTCCATTCCGTTATTCTGCATTCCAATCCTCTCCATTCCATTTCACTCCATTCTGTTCCATCACTCTCCAATTCATTCTATTTCTTTCCCTTTCAGTCTTCTCCATTCCATTCCATTCCTCTCCTTTCCATTCCATTCCGTTATTCTGCATTCCAATCCTTTCCATTCCATTTCACTCCATTCTGTTCCATCACTCTCCAATTCATTCTATTTCTTTCCCTTCCAGTCTTCTCCATTCCATTCCATTCCTCTCCTTTCCATTCCATTCCATTCCACTACATTCAGTTCCATTCCATTCCTCTCCATTCCATTCCTTTCCATTCCATTCAATTCCATTCCTCTCAATTCCATTCCATTCCTCTTTATTCCATCACGTTCAATCCCTCTCCATACCATTCCTCTCCATTCCATTCTATTTCACTACATTCGATTCCGTTTTATTCCATCCAGTTCCTCTCCCTTCCATTTCATTTCATTCCTCTCCATTTCCTTCCCTTCCATTCCACCCCATTCCATTCCAGTCCTCTCCATTCCTCTCCATTCCTCTCGATTCCATTCCATACCATTCCATTTCATTCGTTTTCATTCCATTCCTCTCCATTTCAATCCATTCCATTTCACTCCAATACTCTCCATCTCTTTCCATTCCATTCCATTCATTTCCATTCCAACCCTCTTTATTCCATTCCAGTCCTTTCTCTTCCTTTCCTTGCAATTCCGTTCTTTTCCATTTCATTCAGTTCCTATAATCTCCATTCCATTCCCTTCCATTCCATTGCTCTCCATTCCATTTCTTTACATTTCCTTACCTTATAATCCATTCCTCTCCATTAATTTTCTCTCCATTCCTCTCCATTCCATTCCATTCATCTCCATTTCATTGCACTTCATTCCCTTCCATTCCATTCAATTATAATCCATTCGTCTCTTTCCATTCTTCTCCATTCCATTCCACTCCATTCCATTAATCTCATTTCCTCTCCATTCCATTCCATTGCATTTCATTCCATTCCATTCCTCTCCATTCCATTCCATTCAAGTACGTTCCATTCCATTCCATTCCATTCCATTCCATTCAGTTCCATTCCTTTCCTCTCCATTCCATTCCTTTCCATTCCATTCAATTCCATTCCTCTCAATTCTATTCCATTCCTCTCCATTCCATTACATTCAATCCCTCTCCGTTCAATTCCGTTCCATTCCTCTCCATTCCATTCCATTCGTTTCCACTCCATTCAATTCCATTTTATTCAATTCAAGTCCTCTCCCTTCCATTCCAATGCATTCCTCTAAATTTCCTTCCCTTCCATTCCACTCCATTCCATTCGTCCTCTCCATGCCTCTCAATTCCCTTTCATACCATTCCATTCCATTCCTTTTCATTCCAT
>NW_007252048.1:2919-4345 GCF_000164805.1 Carlito syrichta
ATTCTTCTCCATTCCATTCCTTTCCTCTCCTTTCCATTCCATTATGTTCCATTCCATTCCATTTTGGCACCTTCAGTTCCATTCCATTCCTATTCATTCCATCCCATTCCATTCCATTCAATTCCATTCTTCTCCTTTCCATTCCATTTCTCTCTATTCCATTTAATTCCTCTCCATTCCATTCCATTCCTCTCAATTCCTTTCCATTCCTCTCCATTTCATTCCATCCATTCCATTGTCCTCCAATCCATTCCAGTCCATTCCATTCCATTCTCTCCATTTCTTTCCATTCCTTTCCAATTCATACTACTCCACTCCATTCCATTCTTCTCCATTCCATTCCACTCCATTCCTCTCCATTCCATTGCCCTCCATTCCATTCCAATCCTCTCCACTCCATTCCACTCCATTCCTCTCTATTCAATTCTTCTCCATTCTGTTCCATTCCTCTCCATTCCAATCCTTTCCATTCCATTCATCCCCATTCCTTTCCATTCCCCTCAATTCCATATGCTTTCCTTTCCAGTCCTCTCCATTCCATTCCTCTCCATTTCTTTCCGTTCCTCTCAATTCCATACCCTTTCCTTTCCAGACCTCCCCATTCCATTCCATTGCTATTCATTCCATTCCTCTCCAATCCTATCTGTTCCCTTCCATTCCATTCCATGCCATTCCATTTCATGCCATTCCATTTCTCTCGACTCCAATCTATTCCATTCCATTCCTATCCACTCCATTTCATTAATCTGTCTTCCAATCTTTTCAATTCCACTCCATTCCATTCCTCTGCATTCTACTCCATTCCTCTCCTTCTACTGCGTTCCACATCATTCGATTCCATTCCACTCCATTCCCTCCAATTCTCTCCATTTCATTCTATTCTTCTCACTTCCATTTCTTTCCATTACATTCCACTCTACTCCATTCCTTTTCTTTCCATTGAATTCCTCTCATTTCTGTTCCTGTATATATCATTCCATTCCACTTCTTTCTATTCCATTTCTCTACTTTTCATTCCTCTCCATTACATTCCACTGCGTTGCTCTCCCTTCTATTCCATTCCATTCCATTCCATTGCTCTCCATTCTATTCCATTCCATTCCCCTCCAATCCTCTCCATTCCATTATATTCCATTCCATTCCATTCCTCTCCATTCCACTGCATTCCATTCCATTCTATTCTATTCCTCTCCATTCCTTTCCATTTCATTCATCTCCATTCACTTCCATTCCATTCCATTCCTTTGCATTCCACTTCATTCCATTGTATCCAATCCATACCAGTCTACGCCCTACCATACCTCTCCAATACTCTCCATTCCATTCTTCCCCATTCTATTCCATTCCATTAAAGTCAATTGCATTCCTCTCCATTCCATTCCACTCTATTCCATTCATTTCCTTTCCTTTTCATTCCACACCTCCC
>NW_007252049.1:0-368 GCF_000164805.1 Carlito syrichta
ACAGTAGTTATTATAAAAGTTACTTATTTAGCCAAAATGATAGTCCAACGATTTTGAAAAGAAAAAAACCTCGCTCTAGGGCTAATTAAATTTTGTCTCTTTTTTTCCCCTCTGTTGTTTAAAGGAGAAAATTTTGGGGGGGAGATTGTTAATTAAGAAGCTCATGTTCTGGTCTTTGAGTAGCATGTAGGCCTACTATTAGTGTAATTGATATTAATGGTAAACTTATAGAACCTTTTTGAAGTCTGAGTGTTTATAGAATTCCTTTTACTTCTTTTCATAAACTTTCACCAACCATGTTCAATAAACTCATACCATTTTTTGACATGCTTAAACCTTCTATTTTTGTTCTATACTTTTTTTTAACC
>NW_007252049.1:2028-3869 GCF_000164805.1 Carlito syrichta
TGATAGGTGGGCCAATTTTGGGTACTGAAGCAGATTAAACACTTAGGCTTAATATCGGGAGTGAGAGAGAGTGTAGAGAGATTATTTGAGAGGCACTTGAGGTGGGTGTCGGCCGGAAGAGATGACGAGTTTCCCATGTTAGCAGTGGGGGCTGGTCAGGGCGTCCCCTGGACAAGTGACCACTGAGGAATGGGTGGGTTACAATAAAGCCTGTCATCACAGGTCGTTATTGTAGACCCAGATTCTCCTGGAGAATCGAGGAGGTTAAGGGCAACCCGGTACTGGGATTTTTGACAAGAAAGTTACCCAAAACCGGAGGGAGGGAAAGCTTGAAATCTCTGGCAGCCGAGGGAAAACCAATGGGGGTTGCTGTGGTCATAAAGACCTAGGCGGGGTGTGGCCCCCTCCTTGCCCAGGGCCAAAGGAGCTGCCGGACGATCAACGGTCAGTTTCCCCGGTTGTCCCAGGTAAGGTTTTAGGTTTTCAGTGTGGGGATACTTACCAATCCGAAGGCCAGTGGTGGATGTAGCGTTGGCGTTCAGGAGAATGGGCGATGGCCTTAAGGGGTGAGTCCCACCGACACCGGGACGGGGTCCTGCCTTAGGGCGAGAATATCCCACCGAGTCACAGGCACCAATGAAAGACGGTGGCGCGCAGTGAGACTCAACACCCTTTAAGGCCAAGAGATTTAATGGGGGTGAGCGCAGTGGCTACAGAACCTGAGAATCAGATTGCAACCTGTCGGTTACCTATTGGTCGGCAGGTGAGGTATTTTGGGGATTGGCAGGGGGTTTCGCGGGTGCGGGAACGGTGGGCTTTGTTGTGGAAGAAGAACCTGGATAGCTGTGTCCGAGCCTCCATGTTAGTTTGTCCAGGCGCCTTCTTAGGCGGGAGCGCCATTTTAGGTGGGAGCGCCATTTTAGGTGGGGGCCACGCCTAGGCTTAGCCTTTGGAGGGGGCAGGTTCCTCATGGCTGGCTGGCTTTCAAAGTGTCTACTCATGTCTTTTGCCCACTTTTTAAAGGAGCTGTTTGTTTTTTCCCATTTTGACGTGTTTGAGTTCCATGCAGATCCTAGATGTTAGTTCTTTGTCAAATATAGTTGACAAATATTTTTTCCCATTCTGTGGGCTGTCTCCCTGCTCTCTTGATGGTTTCTTTTGCTTTGCAGAAGCTTGTTAATTTGATGAGGTGCCACTTGTCTATCTTATTTGTTAAGGTATTGGCCTTTAGGGTTCTGGATAGGAATTTGTTGCCAGTTCCAATTTCCATAAGGCTGTCTCCTACATTTTCTAAGATTCTTATAGTTTGAGGTTTTACATTTATATCTTTGATCCATTTAGAGTTAATTTTTATGTATGGTGATAGGTAGGGTTCCGGTTTCAGTCTTCTGCATGTGGTCAGCCAGTTTTCCCAGCACAATTTACTGAATATGTTTTCCTCTCCCCAGTAGTTTTTTTGGAGGCTTTGTCAAAGATGAGTTGGTTGAGGAATTAAGACTTTGCTTCCGGGATCTCTATCCTGTTCCATTGATCTATGTGCCTGTTTTTGTACCAATACCAAGCTGTTTTGATTGCTGTAGCTTTATAGTAGAGTGTGAAGTCTGGAAGTGTGGTACCACCTGCTTTATTTCTCTTGCTAAGGGTCGTTTTGGCTATTCATAGTCGTTTATGTTTCCATATGAATTTCTGTATTGTTTCCAGATCTGAGAAGAATAATATTGGTAACTTAATGGGTATTGTGTTGAATCTGTAGATTGCCTTTGGTAGGATGGACATCTTAGCAATGTTGATTCTTCCTATCCATGAGCATGGTATATTTTTCCATTTGTTTGTGTCTTCTT
>NW_007252049.1:3889-11551 GCF_000164805.1 Carlito syrichta
CAGGGGAAATGTTTCTAGTTTCTGTCCATTTAGCAATATGTTAACTGTGGGTTTGTCATAGATGGCACTTACTATTTTGAGGTATGTTCCTTCTATGTCTAGATGTTTGAGGGTTTTTATCAAGAAGGGATGCTGAATTTTATCAAAAGCTTTTTCTGCATCTAATGAGATAATCACGTGGTTGTCATCATTTTGTTGGTTTTATTTATTTATCTATCTATTTATTTATTTATGAACCACATGTACACAGCTCATGCCAGGTACGATTTATGTGACTTTGACAACACCCAAACTGCTTTATCATCTATTGGGTGAAGAGAGTCCCCTGATCACACACTTGGATGTCACCACAATATCAAAGTGCTATAACACTTTCTAAATTCTTACTCTAACTTTCTGCAATTATTCTACTGCAGACTGGTAACAGAAGTTGACATCACACCTTGAGTAGTTTCGCTCAAAATCCATTGTCTCACTCTATTTCCATCATATCCTGAGGAGGTGGGAAAACTGCTAACCCATCTGAATCAGATAAGGAAACTGAGGCCTGGAAAAATCCAGGGATGACCCAGGATCATGAAGGGCCCCCACACCCTGTCCAGGGCTATTCTCATTCAACACTACAGCACTCTGCCTCCTTCAATTGCAATTTTAAAAAATAAACAAACCTGTGTAGTTAAAGAAATTAGCTTTCTCTCCACATCCCAAGTCCAAAGCTCAACCTGAGTTACTGAGGCTGATGAAAGTTTACCTTCTACATTGGGGATTTATGCATTATTTACATAATCAGATTCCCCCCTCCCCATGCTCAGAGAAACTAATTCAAAATGTAGTTACATGATATTTCACATTTAAACATTTAATGGGCTCTTCATCACTCCCCCAGGAGCACGTGGGTCCTAGCGTGATGATGAGGAGATTTCTCCTGAGTGCTTCACAAAGCAGAATTACCGGTGCAGCACTACCACAGGCCCAGCTTACGTGCAGCCTGCGGCTGCCTTCTCCTTGGGCTGACTCTGGCAAAGTCAGAGAATAGAAAGTGGTGGGGGCAGGAGGACGGCAAGTCCACAGCTTGAAGAGGTCTCAGCTCTGCCTCCGCTGTCCTAAGGGTCGGACAGAAGGCATAACAAGTACTTGCCAGCCATGCATGCATTCCACTCAACTCAGGGTTGAGTGCCTGTTCCCACCATGCCACCCACATTCCATGGTTTAATTCAGGAAATAAACTCTGAGACTGAGATCCTGGCCATCTTCATACTGGGCCCCAAAGACCCTAAGACCCGATCTTAGAAGAAACATAACCCCCCTGAGTTCTTTTCTGGACTCTGTGGTACTTTGAAGCTGGAAGGAGCTGTTTCACCTTGATAACAGACCTCAGGCTCACCAGACACTACTCTGCTAGCATACAGGCCAGATGGTCAGTCCTTCAACTAGGCAAGCTTTGGGAGTCACAGTTTCCAAGAAAACACTGAAGAAACAAACGGGGCCACTCTTGGATCTGAGAGTTCAGCAAGGAGACCTGAACCCTTGGAATTCTAGAATTCCAAGCTAATGGCGGGAATGATCTTTTAAGCATCATTTCATTTGGGGTTTGCTAGCTGTTCCATAGCCTCACTGTTTTATATATTAACTATTAGATGAAAATCAACTTAAATAAATGGTTCCATAGCTGAAATCTTAAAAAGAAAATCACTGAGGTATTTTAACACCCTCATTTCTAGAAGGATAAATTGAGGTATGGATGGGGAAACTGAGGTCCAGAATGAGTGACACATCAAGGCCACCTACCTAACTAAAAGCACATGCAGAATCAGGGTCCTGTAGTTTTTCCCTCTGGTCCAGAGATCTCATCTCTTCAATCTTCTAACACTCCAGTCCTCTCTACTTCCAAAGTCCTTCCAGGCCTCGAGTGGAAGGTGGATGCGTTTAAAGTGGCAGAGGCCTCCTAACACCTTAGGGTTCCTCACTGCTGCCTCAAGGTCTTGCCCAGTCCCTCTTCCTGGAAGGCTCTTCCTGCAGATGCTCATGTAGCTGGCTCAAATGCAGCAACTGAGATTCTGATCTAATGTCACCTCAGAGAGGTAGTCCTGTCTTTCCCTTATAAAGTGGCCTCTCTCTGTCCTTACAAACTCCTTACAAACACAAGCCAGGCACTTCTTCCACGTTTTATTTTCTTCATAGCCCTTACTGTCATTGAACTTGTCTTGTTTATTTGTTAGGTTAATTTACATCTGTCTTTCCCAAAAGAATGTAAAGTCATGAGATCAAGCACCTTGTCTGTCTCATCTACCATTGATCAGATCCTAGCACTCTGTCTGTCCCATAGTAGGCACTTAATGAATCTTTGAATGAATGGATGTTTACTCCATTTTGTATACCAAGTACAGAATTTTCAGAATAACAGCAATTTGCTTCAGTGTTCAGTGGTGTTTGTCACTACAAATTGCCCTGATCACACTTGTCACACACATTTGTGAAGGAATCTGCATGAGTCCCTCATTTCCAAGGTGCTCACAGCTGAGCTGCTCTGGCAACCTCTCTCAGCTGCTAAACATGAGGGCCATAGAAAAAGCATCCAGCCCCACTTGGCCTTGGTTTCCTGGGTAACCAAGGTTGTGTGCTTAGATTCACATAACTAAGCAGGACTCTTTCCCAGGGGACATGGGCATTGAAAACTCAGGCACTAGCTGCATGTTTTTTTACTCTCTCAAGTAGCCATGGTCTGAGGCTCTAACAATTAGATCGGTAGGATTGATCTCTGAGACCAGACCCAAAGTCTCAGTGGGCAAAATGCCCAGCCCCAATACCTAATGTTTACTTTCAAGCTTAGAGAATGCTTGGGCTCCAGTTGCTGGAAGATGTAATTGTACATTAATTCACATTCTGTTGTATGTGTACTATTGAGGTTAGATGAAAATTGAATGGGCCATTCTTCTATGCATGAAACCAATTCATATCTAGTTTGCTGATCTAAAAACATTCTCTTTCAAGTCAATGTATCAAGAAGATATAACAATTGTAAATATCTATGCACCAACATTGGAGCACCCAACTATATAAAACAAATACTAACAGATCTGAAAAAAAAAAGCAGCAATACAATAATAGTAGGAGACTTTAATACCCCACTCTCAACAATGATAGATCATCCAGACAGAAAATCAATGAGGAAACAGCAAATCTGACATTACCCTAGACCAAATGGACCTAACAGACATATACAGAACGTTCCATTCAACAACAGCAGAATACACTTTCTTCTCAAGCATGCTTGGACATTCTTCAGGATAGTTCATATGTTAGACCATAAAACAAGTCTTAACAAATTCAAGAAGACTGCAATTATGTCAAGAATCTTTTCCAACCATGATGCTATGAAACGAGAAATCAATAACAAAAGGACAATTGAGAAATTCACAAATAAGTGAAAATTAAGCAATACACTCTAACAGTTCATCCAAAAAAGGGAGAAATTTTAAAAATATTTTGAAACAAACAAAAAACACAACATACCAACACTGATGGGATGCAGAAAAAACTATTCTAAGAGGAAAGTTTATAACTATAAATACCTACATTAAGGAAAAATGAAAGACTGCAAATAAACAACTTAACTTTACCTAACTTTACACTTTAAAAAGTTAGAAAACAGGGGATGGGATCGGCAGTTGAGGGAAACTGCTAGGAGAGGGAGGGGCATACCTCATCAACAAGGATACCAGCATAATCAACGTTTGTATATCTTACCCTTAACTGTACCCCACATCTTTTTAATTAAAAAAATGTGGTACATATACAAATAATAATAATAGAAAGTTAGAAAACAAAGAAATAAGCTCAAAGTTAGCAGAAGAAAGGAAATCATAAAGATTAGAGCAGGAATAATGAAATAGAGACTAGAAAACAATTAAAAAATACTGAAACTAAATTTTGTTTTTGAAAAGATAAACAAAATTGACAGATCTTTAGCTGAACTAATAAAGAAAAAAGATAGTAAACTCAAATAAATAAAATTATAAATGAATATTACATTTCATACCCTAGAAATACAAAGGATCATAAGAGACTACTTTGAACAATTGAATGCCAGTGGATAGCCTAGCAGAAGTGGATAAATTCCTCAAAATATGCAACCTATCAAGACTTAATCATGTCAAAACAGAACATAGGAACAGACCAATAATGAGTAAAGAGATTGAACCAGTAATAAATAATTTTTTTAAAAAAATCTCTCAACAAAGAAAAACCCAAGACCTGTACTGGTAAATACTACCAAACATTTAAAGAAGAATTACTAACAGTTTTTCTCAAAATCTTCCCAAAAAATGAAGAGGAGAGAACACTTTCAAACTCATTTTAAAAAATTAGCATTGTCCTGATACTGAAACCAGATAAGAACACCACAAGAAAAGAATATTACAGATCAATATCCCTGATAAACATACATGCAAAAATTCTCAAGAAAATGCTAGCAAAACAAATTCAGCAGCACATGAAAATAATCACTCACATTGTCAAGCGGGATTTATACCTGGAATGCAGAATGGTCCAACATAAGCAAATCAATGCATGTGTGATGCATCACATTAACAGAGCAAAAGATAAAATTTATTTATTTATTTATTTATTTATTTGTTTATTTATTTATTTGTTTGTTTTTTTGGTTTTTTTTTTGAGTTGGAGTCTCACTCTGTCATTCAGACTGGAGTGCAGTGGCTGCTCGCGGCCACTGCAGCCTCAACCTGCTGGGCTCCAGCGATCCTTCCGCCTCAGCCTTCCAAGTAGCTGGAATTACAGGCATGTGCTACCACGCCCGGCTGATTTTTTTTTTTATTTATTGTAGAGATGAGGTCTCGCCAAATTGCCCAGGTGGGTCTCAAACTCGTGGACTCAGGCAATCCACTCACCTCAGTGGATAAAATATGATCATCTAAATAGATGCAGAAAATTGACAAAATTCATTATACTTTAATGATAAAAACTTTCAACAAACTGGGAAGGTACCTCAGTATAATAAAAGCTATATATTACAAACACACAGCTAGCATACTCAGTAATATAAAGCTGAGAGCTTTGTCTCTAAGATCAGGAACAAGATAAGCGTGGCCATTCTCACTATTTCTATTCAACATAGTACTAAAAGTCCTAGTTGGGGCAATTGGGCAAGAGAAAAAAATGAAAGGCATCCACATTAAAAAAGAATAAGTGAAATTGTCTCTACTTCCAGATGACATATTCTTATATATAGAACACCCTAAAAACTCCACCAAAAAACTGTTAAAACAAATAAAGGAATTCCGCAAAATAGTAGGGTAAACAAAATCAGCATATAAAAATTAATTGTATTTCAACACACTAACTATAAACTACCTGAAAAAGAAATTTTTAAAAATCTCATTTACAATAGCATTGGTCCAAGGAAAGCTACAAAACACATTGATGAGAGAAATTGAAGAAGACACAAATAAATAAAAATATATCTCATGTCCATGGATTAGAAGAATCAATATTGTTAGTGTATACCACCCAAAGTAATATATAAATTCAGCATAATGCCTATCAAAATTTCAATGGCATTTTTCACAGAAATAGAAAAAAAATTTCTAAAATTCATATGGAACCACAAAAGACCCCAAATAGCCAAAGTAATCTTGAGAAAGAAGAGCAAAGCTGGAGGTACCATTTCCTGATTTCAAAATATATTACAAGGTATATTACAAAGTAATCAAATTTGTATGGTAATGACATAAAACGGATGCATAGATAAACAGCATTGAGAGTCCTAAAGAAAATCTATATATGAATACAGTCAACTAATATTTACCAAAGGTACCAAAAGTACAAAGGGGGAAAGGATAGTTTCTTCAATAAAAAAGTATTGGGAAAACTGTATTCACATGCAGAGGAATGACATTAGATCCCTATCTTACATTATCCACAAAACATTAACTAGAAATAGATTAAAGGCCTAAATGTAAGATCCCAAGCCATAAAATTCTTAGGGAAAAAAACTCTTACAATAAATTTTTTTGGATATGGAACTGAAAGCACAGCAACAGAAGCAAAAGTAAACAAGTGAATTACATCAAACAAAAAGCTTCTGCAGAACAAAGAAAATAATCAACAAAATGGAAAGACAACTTACAGAATGGGAGAAAATGTTTGTGAATCATGTATCTGATAAGTGGTTAACATTCAAAATATGTAAGAAAGTCATTCAACTCAATAGCAAATTATCATCATCATCATCCAATTTGTTAATTTAAAAATAAACAAAAGACTTCAAAATTTTTTCCCAAAAAGACATGCAATTTGGTCAACAGGTGAATGGAAAGGTGGTCACCATCATTAATCATTAAGAAAATGCAAATTAACCTCAATTTCTCAACCAACTCATCTTCGACAAAGCCTCCACCACCTACCACTGGGGAGAGGAGAACCTATTCAGTAACTGGTGTTGGGAAAACTGGCTGACCACATGCAGAAGATTGAAACAGGACCCCTATCTATCCCCATGCACAAAGATTAACTCCAAATGGATCAGAGACCTAAATGTAAAACCTCAAACCATAAGAACCTTAGAAAATGAAGGACATGCCCTCATGGAAATCGGAACTGGCATCCAATTCCTGAACAAAACCCGAAACCCACAGGTCATAAGAGAGAATATAGACAAGTGGAAATTTATTAAACTGACAAGCTTCTGCAAAGCCAAAGAAACCATCAAGAGAGCAGGGAGACAGCCTACAGAGTGAGAAAAAGTATTGGCCAACACCAGGTCTGACAAAGACTTAACATCTTGGATCTACAAGGAACTCAAACATGCTGAAAAGAAAAAAACAAACAACCCCATTATAAAATGGGCAAAAGATATGAACAGACACTTCACAAAGGAAGACATCCGAGCAGCCAACAGACACATGAAGAAATGTTCAACCTCACTAATCATCAGGGAGATGCAAATCAAAACCACACTGAGATACCACCTAACTCCAGTCAGAATGGCAATTATCAACAACTCAAAAATAGCAGCTGCTGGAGAGGGTGTGGCGAAAAGGAAACACTTCTACACTCTTGGTGGGAGTGTAAACTAGTGCAACCTCTGTGGAAAGCAGTGTGGCGATTCCTAAAAGCGCTAAATATCAACCTCCCGTATGACCCCGCAATCTCCCTACTGGGAATATATCCTGAAGAACTCAAATCACTCTATAAAAAAGATTCCTGCACACGTATTTTTATCACAGCATTGTTCACAATAGCAAGAACCTGGAAGCAACCATGCTGCCCATCAAAAGAGGACTGGATTTAAAAAATGTGGTACCTATACACAATGGAATACTACGCAGCCATAAAAAGGAACAAAATCATGAATTTTGCAGCAACCTGGATGGAACTAGAATCTATAATACTGAGTGACCTCTCACAGAAACAAAGATCTGAGTATCACATGTTCTCACTCATGTAATGGGCCTTTAACTTCCAATGTAATACTTTAAGAAAATGACTGACAGTAGTGGGAAACTATGGGGGGGAGGAAGATGGGATCAATAGCAGCAAATATCTGTCTGGGGACAGGGAAACACCTCTTATCAACAGGGTGGTTGAATGAAACGTACTTGTATACCTAACCCTTAACTGTACCCCACAACACCATAATAAAAA